>NC_053027.1:430470647-430686613 GCF_003073215.2 Triticum urartu | reverse complement strand
ATTTTGGAGCATATCATTAAGCACATGAAGCAAGAGGCTCATTAAGCAACACCTCATCCCTCCTTAATAGTATTGGCTTTTCCTAAAGACTCAATGTGATCTTGGATCACTAAAATATAAAATGAAGAGTCTTGAGCTTTTGAGCTTGAGCCAATCCTTTGTCCTTAGCATTTTGAGGGTTCCACTTTCACATCCATGCCATGCCAATCATTGAGCTTTCCTGAAATAATCATCTTGGAATAGCATTAGCTCAATGAGCTATATGTTGTTATGAATTACCAAAACCACCTAGGGATAGTTGCACTTTCAATCTCCCCCTTTTTGGTAATTGATGACAACATATAGATCAAAGCTTCGACAAAAGATAATAATCATGAAATATATCGTCGCTTTGAGAAGTATGTGATAAGTAAGAGCTCCCCCTAAATTTGTGCATATTTAAAATTTGCTTTGGACTGCAAATGCACAAAGAATTAGAATTATGGGTTACTCTTCCATGTCACATACATCTTGGTGGAGCGCTAAAAAATGATAAGATTGAAATACATGCACTCATCACCAAGATAGTGAATGATCACAAACGATAGATAGAATGATAATATTTAAGCAAGCATTAAGCAAACATTAAGTGTAGCTTATGATCAAACACATGATCATCAATGTCTCACAAATAATGACGTAGTATCTCAAAAGCACTCAAAAGTAAACAAGTTCGAAAAACCACCAAATAAAGCAAGAGAGAAAAGCAACACTCTCTCTCTCTCGAAGCCTATGATCTATACATCTTCTCCCCCTTTGGCAACAAGTTACCAAAAAGTTCCTAGAAAATGCATAGCACTAGATCGACGCTCAGGCTTGATCTTCAGGTGGTGGTGGAGTCCGGAGCACTCCAAGGACGAAGCCTTCGGTAGACGTGGTCGGAGTCGAGGCTGAAGTGGATGCTGGAGCTGGTGGAACTGAGGCTGTGGCTGGTGCAGACGTTGTAGCTCTGGTGTCAGCAACTGGTAGTGCAGACGACCTCGGACCTCATGGCACCCTCGCAAAAGCATCAGTCGTGGTCCTGCCTCTCCTCTCATTCATGTCCTCCTGGAGCTGCTCCACGGCAGTCTGTATCTCTGTCACCTTGATGTCCAAGTCATAGAACCTCTGTTCCATGATCATCTCTAAACTCGCCTGGTTCTGAGTCAGGGTGGCTATACTCTGCTCAATCCGCAGGGTGGACGCAATCAGGTAACCAAGCTGCTCTTGTTTGGTTTTCAGGAAGTAATCAGATGCCTCCGCTTGAGTAGGCATCCTGGCAGCTTTCTCCTTCTTCGCCTTCTCCTTCTGAGCTTGTGCATGGACAGATGATGGTTCATTCTCAGTCATAACAACTTGATTATCTTCGAAATCTGGACGGATGGGCAGGTGTTCCTTATCCAACAAATATACGCCCGTGCCCATCTTGGAGTTGATGAGCTCCTGAATCTGAGGGGCATATCCACAGCTCCTCTTCTGATCTGCCGCAGTCCTTTTGATTGTTTCCACTATGAGGCTCATGACTTTGAATTTTTGAGGCACGTCAAAGACATGAAGCAAATTGATCGCGTGACCTCTGATCATCTTGTGATCTCCAGACTTGGGCAGAAGGGTGTGCCTAAGGATCCAGTTGATCGTAGGCAATCCTGATAGCAGATAATGCACTGAGCCAAACTTGAACGTGTCAAGTGCTTCATTCGGAATCTCCTTGTACATGTTGGACATGGAGTTGTGGTCCATCTTTTTCTTGGCATAAATGTCCAAGTCATCTGCTTGCTCCTCTGGGGCATTGATCAGCTTCGCCCATTCCTCAACAGTAGAGTGGTACCTTGTACTCTCTGACATCCATGTGATCTTGCCATCCGGATAAAAGTGTGCTGTGGAGTAGAATTGCATGATTAGCTCCTCATTCCACTTTGTGAGCTTCTGCCCAACAAAGTCTGCAACTCCACACGCACTAAAGCTGTCAAATACTCCAGGGTAGTACTCTTCATTGTCCTTGATATAGGTCCAGTCGACCCATCTCATGTCACATACAATTGGCTTCTTGTCAAGTAGCACTGTCTCATAGAAATCCTGCTGCTCCTTGGTATGAAACCTGTAGTCCACTGCAGTCCTTCTCCTAGAAGCATATGGATCTGCTTCTCTCCACTTCCTTAGCCCTGAGTCTCTCCTAAGCTTCATATCCTCAGCCACAGGATGAGCATCGTTGTGGTCTGGGATCTTGGGCTTTAGCTTCCGAAGGACACTCTCTTCCTCATCCTCAGCAACAGTCTCAGGCACTGGGGCCTTGTTCTTCTCAGCTGCAGGAATGCTCCTTGTATTTCTCTTAGGTGCACTCTTAGGCTTAGATGCAGCCTTAGGTGCTTCCTTGGGCTTGGATGCAGCTCCCCCTGACCTTATGGCATCTCCCATTAGCTTGGGTGCCTTGGGCGCTGGTGCAGCTGCCTCTTCTTCCTCTTCCTCTTCCATGATGGAAGCTTTGCCAAGCACCCTAGCCACAGTCTTCTTCACTCTTTCTTTCCTCTTCTTGCCCTCAGCAGCAATGGGCTCAATGGGAGCAGGCTTCTCAGTTGAAGCTCTAGCCTTTGACATGGGTTGCCTGCCTGCTGGCCTTTTGATTTTCAAACCTGGCTTAGTGCCTTGAGCTGGTTCAATTCTCTTGGAAGTGGCCTCTTCCTCTGCCACATAGTCCTCATCTTCAGAGTCTGAAGTTTTCTTCTTCCTTTGTCTCGTGGCAGCCTTTGGCAAATTGCTGGGTGTGCTCCTGCTGCCATCATCTGATGAATTGGAGGGACTAGTGCCCTCACTCATCACTACTTGCTGCTCTGACGGATTCTGGCTATCACTCTGGTCTGACATGCTGCAAACTGACTGCTGACCATGTGAATAGATTATAGAGGAGATAGAGTGGATGAGCATCACAAAATGCAGAGATTTTTGCAAAAAGAATGATCCAAAAACTTAGTTTTAGTTTCCCACTGAAATCATCTTGGATCTACCGATTTTCAAACTCGGTGATACCGAAGCAGTTTTGGAACCTAAACTAGTGAACTCGGTAGGACCGAGTCACAGTTCGGTGGCACCGAGACTGCTAGGGTTTCACTGAGTTCAAAAATCGGTCACACCGATAAGTAATTCTCGGTCAGACCGTGTCTCACTTGTGCAATGGCATAAGCCAAATCGGTGGGACCGAGTTTTTCAACTCGGTGGGTCCGAGATAGTTTCGGCGGAAACCTAAACCTAGAATTTTCGAATCAAACCTAATCTATGAGCGTTTTGACTGGATAGAAGTTTATCAAACGTGGCTAGAAGCAATATGATCACAATGTGCTAGGAATCAGATTGAGGAATAGCACAAAGATCAAGTCCATACCCTAGTTCGGCGGGGACTTGCTACGGCGGCAACGCCAGGGCAGAATTCCCGTTGACGGCGACGGAGACCAGCGACTGGAGGCTGCTGGCGGCGAGAAGACGATCCGGAGACCTCGAGGGCAGAGCAGGCTATCGCGCGGGCGAAGGGGTTCAGAGAAATTTCCAAATTTTGCCCGTGACTATATATAGCCCGACCCTGTTGGTGTGACCGAGTGGAACAACTCGGTGGCACCGAGATTCATAACTGCGTGCAGTTACTGAAACTCGGTGTGACCGAAGGGTTCAAATCAGTTGCACCGAGATCGAAAACCTAGATCAACTTAATGATCTCAGTAGGACCGAAAGTGGAGTATCGGTCAGACCGAGAATCATAAAGAGGTTTTGGAAGTTTAAGTCTATGACGAATCGGGGACTCCAAGCGCTCCTCACACAGAGTGGTTCGAATCCAACTTGATCAAATTTTGTGATGCAGCATGAATAGAGTTTGAGACGAGAAAAGCATAGATAGCTAGAGGAGGTTCTTAGGCATTCTTGTCCATCCACTTGGCGAAAAGAAATAAAGCCGAACAATCAAAACAACAAGTGGATGTCCTCGAATGAGTAAAATATGCAACCAGCATGCTCACACAATAAGATGGCAAATGAAATATGTGGCAAGGCATGCATAACCAATTCTAGCATCTATCAAGCAATTTGCGATGACTAGGTCATCTATATATGAGTATATTGACTTAGGAGTCAAGTGAGAACACTTGATCGTAGGTCATACTCATCGTTTAAGCTCAAGTGGGGTTACCACTTTTACATAAAGCATTGTTGTATTCACATCTTTAGAGTTGCTTTAGCTCAAGTCTTAGAGTAAAGCTCCCCCTAGATGTGATATCCCCCCTAAGAGGGATGAACTAACCTTGGGTTTTGTCGATGATGACTTCATGTAGATATTGAAGATGTGGATGCTCAATGTTGATGTAGATCTCTTTGAGCTATCCATTTGAGTGAATTGCACTTTCAGTACCTACATGGGTTAGTCCCACAAGGAACAAACAAGGATATCCATAGACATAGAGTGATGCACACAAAAGATGATGTCCATGAAAACTTTTAGGTTACCTTGTCCCTTGTCTTACCAACAAGAGGGTTTGTGACTCCTTGAACTAGTGCAAGATGTGGAAGTTGATTGCACTTGTTCTTGCCAAAATGATAAGAGTGGAGTATGTTGGCGGAGTCACCCTCAAGAACTCTCTAGTTCTTATTCTTTTGGATCCACATCATCTTGATGGGAATCCTTGGAGTTGTAGTTGTACTTGATGAAGTGGAACTTGAAGTAGTCTTGGGGATCCACTTGACTAAGGTCTTAGGAGCTTCTTCAAATGCATCAATTTCCTCTTGAAGCTTGTCCTTGCCTTTTTGCTCGTAGTCTTGTGGTGGAAGATCATCTTGAGCTTGTGTCCCCTTGAAAGAAGTATACTTATCTTGTTGAGGGACAAACTTTGTCTTGGGGTATTGATCTTCTTCCCATTCAACTCCATTGGCATTGAACTTTCGTTCAAAACCAACACCTTGATTCTTCCGGTGCATTCCTTGCTTGCGCACAATTTCCTCGAATTGCTTACTCCCGGCAAGGCTTTTGTACACTCCTTTCTCTATAATTCCCTTCAATAAGCTATTTTCTTGCTCAAGTGTAACTTGGCTAAGAGAATCATTAGTGGAATCAAGATAACTACTAGAAGCAACAATATTGGATTTAGCATGATCATTGTTACTACTAGAGGAAGAATCTTTCTTGTTAGACTTGACTTGAGGCATGTAAGTGGATAAGAGTAAACGCTTGGCAATGTAAGAAGAACTTTTCTTGCGGAGATCATCATTGATTGCCTTTAAGAACTCATGCTCTTGCTCAAGATTGAGCTTTTCAAAGCGTAGTTTCTCATGAGCTCTTAAAAGTTCTCGATGATCTTCGAAGATAGTGTCATGAGCTAACTTAAGAGTTTTTAGTTCTTTAGTTAGAGCCTCAATCTTCTCCTTATCATTGTCATTCATTTTATCTTGATTAGCATGATTAATTGGTCTTTCATCATAGTATTCATCACTAGAGTTGTCACCAAGCAAATCATCACCTAACAAGTCATCTTCATCACTATTGAAATCAACATACTCGGGGTGTGTTACCTTAGGACCTTTGGCCATGAAGCATCTTCCAATTCCTTCATTTGGTGAGTCAAATATGTCGTAGGAGTTGGTTGACACAAGTGCTAGACCGGCAACACCTTCATCTTGAGTATCTTCGGAGTCGGAGTGATAACTTCTCTCGGAGTAGCTGTCGGAGTCGGAGCTGGATATCCATTCACCAACATGAGCTTGATGTCTTCGTCTTGTGCAGCTCCTTGATGATTTTTCCTTCCTTTCCGAATCCTTGCTTCTCCGTGAGTATCTTCGTTCATGACGATCATCTTTACTCCTTCTCTCTCTTGGTGGTGATCCTTTGCTTCTTCTTTTTGGAGAATCTTCTCTTCTCTTGTAGGGAGCCGTACACTCATTGGAATAGTGTCCGGGTCTTCCACAATTGTAACAATTTCTCTCTCGACTAGAAGATCTTTTGTCATTGTTGGACCTTGACTTGGAGCTTCTATCTTTGCTTCTACTCTTGTAGAACTTGTTGAAGTTCTTCACCATTAAGCTCAATTCTTCATTGAAGTCTTGTTTCTCACTTGATGATGTAGGAGCTTCACATGAGGCTTTATAGGCACCACTTGATTTGTTGTGAAGTTCCTCTTTATCCTTAAGTGACATCTCATGAGCAACAATTCTTCCAATCACCTCCGTTGGCTTGAGATCTTTGTAATTGGGCATCATTTGGATCAATGTGCACACGGTATCATATTTTCCATCCAAGGCTCTTAGGATCTTTTTGATGATGAATCTATCGGTCATCTCTTCACTTCCTAAGCCGGCAATCTCATTTGTGATGAGAGCAAGCCTAGAGTACATTTCAGCGACACCTTCACCATCCTTCATCTTGAACTTGTCAAGTTGGCTTTGAAGCACATCCAACTTGGATTCCTTGACGGAGTCGGTACCTTCATGCATATCAATCAAAGTGTCCCAAATTTCCTTTGCATTCTCAAGGCAGCTGATTTTGTTGAATTCTTCGGGGCACAATCCGTTGAAGAGAATATCACAAGCTTGAGCATTGTATTGCAACATCTTCAACTCATTCGCGGTAGCTTCACGGTTTGGTTCTCTCCCATCAAAGAAGTCACCTTTCAAACCAACACACACAATAGCCCAAATGGCGGGGTTATGTCCAAGAATATGCATTTTCATTTTATGCTTCCAACTAGCAAAATTAGTACCATCAAAGTAAGGACCTCTACGGTGATAATTTCCCTCGCTAGACGCCATACTCTCCTAGGTTGTGAAACCAAGGCTATGACCACCAAAAGCTATGGAGATCAAGCAAATGGAGACCAAAGCTCTGATACCACTTGTAGGATCGTAAGTATGTCTAGAGGGGGGGTGATTAGACTACTTGACCAAGTAAAAATCTAACCTTTTCCCAATTTTAGTTCTTGGCAGATTTTAGCTAATTTAGGACAAGTCAAGCAATCATCACATAATTCAAGCAAGCATGCAAAGAGTTTATAGGCAGCGGAAAGTAAAGCATGCAACTTGCGAGAATGTAAAGGGAAGGGTTTGGAGAATTCAAGCGCTATTGGAGACTTGGATGTTTTTCCCGTGGTTCGGATAGGTGGTGCTATCCTACATCCACGTTGATGGAGACTTCAACCCACAAAGGGTAACAGTTGCGCGAGTCCACACAGGGCTCCACCGAAGGGCAACGGTTGCGCGAGTCCACACAGGGCTCCACCCACGAAGGGTCCACGAAGAAGCAACCACCCACAAAGGGTCCACGAAGAAGCAACCTTGTCTATCCCACCATGGCCATCGCCCACGAAGGACTTGCCTCACTAGCGGTAGATCTTCACGAAGTAGGCGATCTCCTTGCCCTTACAAACTCCTTGGTTCAACTCCACAATCTTGTCGGAGGCTCCCAAGTGACACCTAGCCAATCTAGGAGACACCACTCTCCAAGAAGTAACAAATGGTGTGTAGGTAATGAACTCCTTGCTCTTGTGCTTCAAATGATAGTCTCCCCAACACTCAACTCTCTCTCATAGGATTTGGATTTGGTGGAAAGAAGATTTGAGTGGAAAGAAACTTGGGAAGGCTAGAGATCAAGATTCATATGGTAGGAATGTAATGTCTTGGTCTCAACACATGAGTAGGTGGTTCTCTCTCAGAACATATGAGTTGGAATGATGTGTGTGTTCTGATGGCTCTCTCATCGAATGAGAAGGAGGTGGAGGGGTATATATAGCCTCCACACAAAATCCAACCGTTACACACAATTTACCAATCTCGGTGGGACCGAATCAGAAAACTCGGTCTGACCGAAATAGTAAACCTAGTGACCGTTAGGAATTTCGGTGGGACTGACATGCAACTCGGTAGGACCGATTCGGTTAGGGTTTGGGCATAACATAATCTTGGTGAGACCGATTACACAAACTCGGTGAGACCGAATTTGGTAATTAGCTAACCAGAGAGTTGGTCGGGCAAACTCGGTGGGACCGATTTGCTCTTTCGGTGAGACCGAAAAGTTACAAAGGGGAAACACTGAGTTTACATTGCAATCTCGGTGGGACCGATTCGCTCTTTCGGTGGGACCGAAAAGTTACGAAAGGGAAACAGAGAGTTTGCAACCCCATCTCGGTGAGACCGAGATCCTTATCGGTAGAACCGAATTGCTAGGGTTTGGCAGTGGCTAATGACAAGTGAAACTCGGTGGCGCCGGATAGGAAGAATCGGTAGGACCGAGTTTGGCTTAGGGTTTAGGTCATATGTGGATATGGGAAAGTAGTTGAGAATTTTGGAGCATATCATTAAGCACATGAAGCAAGAGGCTCATTAAGCAACACCTCATCCCTCCTTAATAGTATTGGCTTTTCCTAAAGACTCAATGTGATCTTGGATCACTAAAATATAAAATGAAGAGTCTTGAGCTTTTGATCTTGAGACAATCCTTTGTCCTTAGCATTTTGAGGGTTCCACTTTCACATCCATGCCATGCCAATCATTGAGCTTTCCTGAAATAATCATCTTGGAATAGCATTAGCTCAATGAGCTATATGTTGTTATGAATTACCAAAACCACCTAGGGATAGTTGCACTTTCACCGGCCCCCCACCCAATTCATATTGGGCTTGGGGGGCGCCCCCTCCTAGGCTCCCTTCTCCTCTCTCCCACTATGGCCCAATAAGGCCCATATACTTCCCGGGGGGTTCCGGTAACCTCCCGATACTCCAGTATATGCCCGAACTCACCCGGAAACATTATGATGTCCAAACATAGTCATCTAATATATCGATCTTTATGTCTCGACCATTTCGAGACTCCTCGTCATGTCCGTCATCATATCCGGGACTCCGAACAACCTTCGGTACATCAAAACACATAAACTCATAATACCGATCGTCACCGAATGTTAAGCGTGCGGACCCTACGGGTTCGAGAACTATGTAGACATGACCGAGACTCATCTCCGGTCAATAACCAATAGCGGAACCTGGATTCTCATATCGGTTCCTACATATTCTATGAGGATCTTTATCGGTCAAACCGCATAACAACATACGTTGTACCCTTTGTCATTGGTATGTTACTTGCCCGAGATTCGATCATCGGTATCATCATACCTAGTTCAATCTCATTACCGTCAAGTCTCTTCACTCATTACGTAATGCTACATCCTGTAACTAACTCATTAGTTACATTGCTTTCAAGGCTTATAGTGATGTGCATTACCGAGAGGGCCCAGAGATACCTCTCCAATACACAGAGTGACAAATCCTAATCTTGATCTATGCCAACTCAACAAACACCATCGGAGACACCCGTAGAGCATCTTTATGGTCACCCAGTTATGTTGTGATGTTCGATAGCACACTAAGTGTTCCTACGGTATTCGGGAGTTACATAATCTCATAGTCATAGGAACATGTATAAGTTATGGAGAAAGCAATAGCAGTAAACTAAACGATCATCGTGCTAAGCTAACGGATGGGTCAAGTCAATCACATCATTCTCTAATGATGTGATCCCGTTTATCAAATGAAAACTCTTTATCCATGGATAGGAAACTTAACCATCTTTGATCAACGAGCTAGTCAGGTAGAGGCATACTAGTGACACTCTGTTTGTCTATGTATTCACACATGTACTAAGTTTTCGGTTAATACAATTCTAGCATGAATAATAAACATTTATCATGATATAAGGAAATATAAATAACAACTTTATTATTGCCTCTAGGGCATATTTCCTTCAAGAGGGGCAGAAGGGGAGAATGGAGGTAAACGATGGGGGGAAAGCGGGGAGTCGGCGGGAAAAGGGCCCTCTCTCGCTGACAGAGCAGACCCACGCACCTTTTCGCTTCGTCCAACGCCCCCAAGCAACCCCCGGGGGCTTGGGTTCGGCTCGGGTTCGGCGGCTATTATTTCGGCCCTAACCGGCGATAAACAAGGCCCTAGGGGTGCGACTGGGCCGATTTTCTGGCGCCGGTGCTAAAAAAAGAGCCCTAGGGGCATGTTCGAGGTGCGAGTGGAGATGCTCTAACATCTATAGACGGATACCCCAGCCCAGCCACACACTGGGACTGGGTCCCATACCGGTTCGGCTCACTCTTAGAGGCTGTCGCCGCAATCTTCCACCAGTCCATCTCTAGCGCAGGAGCTGACGCATCGACCTTGCCTGGCCTATCGTTGATACCTCTCCAATGTATCTACAATTTTTTATTGTTCCGTGCTATTATATTTTCTGTTTTGGATCTTTTATATGCATTAATATGCTATTTCATATTATTTTTGGGATTAACCTATTAACCTAGAGCCCAGTGCCAGTTCCTGTTTTTTCCTTGTTTTCGAGTTTCGCAAAAAAGGAATACCAAACGGAATAAAACCTTCACGATGATTTTTTCTTGGACCAGAAGACAACCAGGAGACTTGGAGATGAAGTCGGAGGAGCAACGAGGCGGCCACAAGGACGGAGGGTGCGCCCCCCACCCTTGTGGGTCCCTCGTGCACCTCCTGACCTAATTCTTTCGCCTATATATACCCATATATCCCCAAACCAACAGGGGCATCCACGAAAACACTTTTCCACTGCCGCAACCTTCTGTACCCGTGAGATCCCATCTAGGAACCTTTTCCGGCACCCTGCAGGAGGGGGATTCGATCACGGAGGGCTTCTACATCAACTCTATTGCCCTTCCGATGAAGCATGAGTAGTTTACCTTAGACCTACGGGTCCATAGCTAGTAGCTATATGTCTTCTTCTCTCTCTTTGATTCTCAATACCATGTTCTCCTCTATGTTCTTGGAGAACTATTCGATGTAATAGTCTTTTGCGGTGTGTTTGCCGAGATCCGATGAATTGTGCATTTATAATCAACTTATCTATGAATATTATTTGAATCTCCTCTGAATTCTTTTATGCATGAGTTGATATCTTTGTAATTCTCTTCAAACTATCGGTTTGGTTTGGGCAACGAGATTGTTTTTTCTTGCAATGGGAGAAGTGCTTAGCTTTGGTTTCAATCTTGCGGTGTCCTTTCCCAGTGACAGTAGGGGAAACAAGGCACGTATTGTATTGTTGCCATCGAGGATAAAAAGATGGGGTTTTCATCATATTGCTTGAGTTAATTCCTCTACATCATGTCATCTTACTTAATGCATTACTCTGTTCTTTATGAACTTAATACTCTAGATGCATGCTGGATAGCGGTCGATGTGTGCAGTAATAGTAGTAGATGCAGAATCGTTTCAGTCTACTTGACACAGACGTGATGTCTATATTCATGATCATTTCCTTAGATATCGTCATAACTTTGCGCTTTTCTATCAATTGCTCGGCAGTAATTTGTTCACCCACCATATTATTTGCTATCTTGAGAGAAGCCTCTAGTGAAACCAATGGCCCCCGAGTCTATTTTCCATAATATAAGTTTCCGATCTATAATTTTAGTTTCCGATTTACTATTTTACAATCTTTTACTTTCTGATCTATAAACCAAAAGTACCACAAATATTTACTTTATCATTTATGTATCTCTATTAGATCTCACTTTTGCAAGTAACCGTGAAGGAATTTACTACCCCTTTATCGCATTGGGTGCAAGTTATTGTTTGTTTGTGCAGGCATTCAGTGACTTGTGTGTTGTCTCCTACTGGATTGATACCTTGGTTCTCAAACTGAGGGAAATACTTATTTCTACTTTACTGCATCACCCTTTCCTCTTCAAGCTAAAAACCAACGCAAGATCAAGAAGTAGCAGGAAGAATTTCTGGCGCCGTTGCCGGGGAGATCTACGCCAAGTCAAGACATACCAAAAATATTTACTTTATCGTTTATCTATGTCTATCAGATCTCACTTTTGCAAGTAACCGTGAAGGGATTGACAACCCCTTTATCGCGTTGGGTGCAAGTTGTTTGATTGTTTGTGCAAGTATTCGGTGACTTGTCCGTTATCTCCTACTGGATTGATACATTGGTTCTCAAAACTAAGGGAAATACTTACTCTACTTTGCTACATCACCCTTTCCTCTTCAAGGGAAAACCAACGCAAGCTCAACAAGTACCATGAAGAATTTCTGGCGCCGTTGCCGGGGAGATCTACGCCAAGTCAAGACATACCAAGTACTCATCATAAACTCTCATCTCTTGCATTACATTATTCACCATCCGCCTCTCATTTTCCTCTCCCCCACTTCTAAAACGATTTTCGAAAAGATTTGCCCTTTTCTTCGCCCTTCTTCTGTTTGTATTTTTGTTTGCCCTTATGTCTCACTTGGTTTGTTTGCTCGTTTGCTTGGTATAATTGTGTGTTTACTGAAATTCATAAGCAAGGAGTTTATGGATCCTCATCCACTTGCTAATCTTTTTAAGAGATCCAATTATGATGAACCAATTGCTAGTGAGTTGAGTGCACTAGATTATCTTTATGAGGTTTTGCTTGAAATTCGTGAATCTGAAAATTGTGATGAAGTGTTGAAAGAAGAAATTTATGAAGTGATTCACGATAGCTCCTTGAATGAAAAGCATGATTGCAATGATATTATTATAAATTCTATTAATGTCAATTGTGTTAATGATATGCAAAACCTTAAGCTTGGGGATGCTAGTTTTGCTATGTCCTCTACTTATTGCAATGATCATGATTGGGGTGATAATTCTTCTTATAATCTTGAAAATTTATTTAAGCTCCATGATGAATATGAGATTGGTAATCATGTTTGAAATAATAGTGAAAGTGTGTTTGGAAGAGTGTCAACTTTAGATCCCACATATTTGGATAATGTTGAATCTTATGAAGTTTTTGATAAAAGTGGGTTCGGAGAGGTCATGACTTTATTTAATGATAATCCCACTATTTCGGAAGAGTGCCGACTTTGCATGCATGTGGATCATGTTGAGAATATTTTATGTGATAGTTATATTGTTGAATTTGATTATGATCCCATACGTAATTATTATGAGAGTGGAAAATATGGTTGTAGAAATTTTCATGTTGCAAAATTACCTCTCATTATGCTAAGATTGCTATTGTTTCTTTCTTCTTCCTTGCATATGGTAGTTTTTGCTTGTCTTGATAATTTGTTTGCTTATAAAATCTATAGGAAGAATGTTATACTTATACTTAGTTGTCACATGTTTTATGGTGCTCTCTTTGCGTTTCAATTGTTATATTTCATGTGAGGATCATTAAAATTATCAAAGCCTAGCTAAAAGGCTTTAAATAAAAGTGCTTGTTGGGAGACAACACAATATATCTCCTTTCTGTTTTGCAATAAATAATTCATCTAGACTTTGTTTAGATGTGGTTTTGTGTGTTAATTATTTTTTGTGCACAGTAAGACCTTTAGGATGGCTTACAGTGATAGTTGATTTGATCTTGCTGAAAAACAGAAACTTTTGCGCTCAGGAAAACAATTCTCATTTTTAACAGAAGCGTGATAAAATAATGATTCTTTTTGAAGAAGATTAATAAAAAAATTGCTTACGTTATCCTAATTTTTCAAAAAAATGGAGTTACAGAAGTATTCGAGAGTTACAGATTGCTACAGATTGTTCTGTTTTTGACAGATTCTGTTTTCTATGTGTTGTTTGTTTATTTTGATGATTCTATGGGTAGTATCGGGGGGTATGAACCATGGAAAAGTTGGAATACAGTAGATATTACACCAATATAAATAAAGAATGAGTTCACAACAGTACAAAAGTGGTGATTTATTTCTTATACTAGCGGAGCTTATGAGATTTTCTGTAGAGTTTTGTGTTGTGAAGTTTTCAAGTTTTGGGTAAGGATTTGATGGACTATGGAATAAGGAGTGGCAGGAGCCTAAGCTTGGAGATGCCCAAGGCACCCCAAGGTAATATTCAAGGACAACCAAGAGCCTAAGCTTGGGGATACCCTGGAAGGCATCCCCTCTTTCGTCTTTGTTTATCGGTAACTTTACTTGAGGCTATATTTTTATTCACCACATGATATGTGTTTTGCTTGGAGCTTCTTGTATGATTTGAGTCTTTGCTTTTTAGTTTGCCACAATAATCCTTGCTGTACACACCTTTTGAGAGACACACGCATGAATCGTGATTTATTAGAATACTCTATGTGCTTCACTTATATCTTTAGAGCTAGGCAATTTTACTCTAGTGATTCACTTATATCTTTTTAGAGCACAACGGTGATTTTATTTTATAGAAATTGATGAACTCTCATGCTTCACTTATATTATTTTGAGATTCTTTAAAAAATCATGGTGATTTGCTTTGGTTATAAATTTAGTCCTAATATGATAGGCATCCAAGAGGGATATAATAAAAACTTCCATAAAAGTGCATTGAATACTATGAGAAGTTTGATTCCTTATGATTGTTTTTACATATAATTATGGTGATATTAGAGTAATGCTAGTAAGTAATTGTGAATTTGAGAAATACTTGTGTTAAGGTTTGTGAGTCCCGTAGCATGCATGTATGGTGAATCGTTGTGTGATGAAGTCGGAGCATGAATTATTTATTTATTGTCCTCCTTATGAGTGGCGGTCGGGGACGAGCGATGGTCTTTTCCTACCAATCTACCCCCCTAGGATCATGCACGTAGTACTTCGTTTCAATGACTAGTAGATTTTTGTAATAAGTATGTGAATTCTTTATGACTAATGTTGAGTCGATGGATTATACGCACTCTCACCCTTCCACCATTACTAGCCTCTCTTGTGCCGCACAATTTTCGCCGGTACCACACACCCACCATATACCTTCCTCAAAACAGCCACCATATCTTCCTATTATGGCATTTCCATAGCCATTCCGAGATATATTGGCATGCAACTTTCCACTGTCCCGTTTATTATGACGCATTCCATCATTGTCATATTGCTTTGCATGATCATGTAGTTGACACTGTATTTGTGGCAAAGCCACCTTTCATAATTCTTTCATACATGTCACTCTTGATTCATTGCACATCCCGGTACACCGCCGGAGGCATTCATATAGAGTCATAATTTTGTTCTAAGTGTCGAGTTGTAATTCTTGAGTTGTAAGTAAATAAAAGTGCGATGATCTTCATTATTAGAGCATTGTCCCATGTGAGGAAAGGATGATGGAGACTATGATTCCCCCACAAGTCGGGATGAGACTCCGGACGAAAAAAAAGAGGCCAAAAAAGAGAGAAGGCCCATAAGAAAAATGAGAGAAAAGAGAGAAGGGGCAATGCTACTATCATTTTTCCACACTTCTTCAAAGTAGCACCATGATCTTCTTGATAGAGAGACTCCTATGTTATCACTTTCATATACTAGTGGGAATTTTTCATTATAGAACTTGGCTTGTATATTCCAATGATGGGCTTCCTCAAATTGCCCTAGGTCTTCGTGAGCAAGCGAGTTGGATGCACACCCACTTAGTTTCTTTTTGAGCTTTCATAAACTTATAGCTCTAGTGCATCCGTTGCATGGCAATCCCTACTCACTCACATTGATATCTATTGATGGGCATCTCCATAGCCCGTTGATATGCCTAGTTGATGTGAGACCATCTCCTTCTTCTTGTCTTCTCCACAACCACCTTCTATTTCACCTATAGTGCTATGTCCATGGCTCACGCTCATGTATTGCGTGAAATAAAGTTGAAAAAGTTTGAGAACATTAAAATTATGAAACAGTTGCTTGGCTTCTCATTGGGGTTGTGCATGATTTGAATATTTTGTGTGATGAAGATGAGCATAGCCAGACTATATGATTTTATAGGGATAATCTTTCTTTGGCCATGTTATTTTGAGAAGACATAATTGCCTTGTTAGTATGCTTGACTTATAATTGTTTTTATGTCAATATTAAATTTTGCTTTGAATCATACGGATCTGAATACTCATGCTGCAATAAAGAAATATTACATGGATAAATATGTTAGGTAGCATTCCATATCAAAAATTTCGTTTTTATCATTTACCTACTCGAGGACGAACAGGAATTAAGCTTGGGGATGCTTGATACGTCTCCAACATATCTATAATTTTTGATTGTTCTATGCTATTATATTATCTATTTTGGATGTTTTATATGCATTAATATGCTATTTTATATTATTTTTGGGACTAACCTTTTAACCTAGAGCCCAGTGCCAGTTCCTGTTTTTTCCTTGTTTTTGAGTTTCACAGAAAAGACTACCAAACGGAGTCCAAACGGAATAAAACCTTCGCGATGATTTTTCTTGGACCAGAAGACAGCCAGGAAACTTGGAGATGAAGTCGGAGGAGACACGAGGCGGCCACAAGGACGGAGGGCGCACCCCCCACCCTTGTGGGCCCCTCATGCACCTCCTGCCCTAATTCTTTCGCCTATATATACCCATATATCCCCAAACCAACAGGGGCATCCACGAAAACACTTCTCCACTGTCGCAACCTTCTCTACCCATGAGATCCCATCTAGGGACCTTTTCCGGCACCCTGCCGGAGGGGGATTCAATCACGGAGGGCTTCGACATCAACTCTATTGCCCTTCCGATGAAGCATGAGTAGTTTACCTCAGACCTACGGGTCCATAGCTAGTAGCTAGATGGCTTCTTCTCTCTCTTTGATTCTCAATACCATGTTCTCCTCGATGTTCTTGGAGATCTATTCGATGTAATACTCTTTTGCAGTGTGTTTGTAGAGATCCGATGAACTGTGGATTTATGATCAACTTATCTATGAATATTACTTGAATCTCCTCTAAATTCTTTTATGCATGAGTTGATATCATTGTAATTCTCTTCAAACTATCGGTTTGGTTTGGCCAACTAGATTGGTTTTCTTGCAATGGGATAAGTGCTTAGCTTTGGTTTCAATCTTGCGGTGTCCTTTTCGAGTGACAGTAGGGGAAACAAGGCACGTATTGTATTGTTTCCATCGAGGATAAAAAGATGGGGTTTTCATCATATTGCTTGAGTCAACTCCTCTACATCATGTCATCTTACTTAATGCATTACTCCGTTCTTTATGAACTTAATACTCTAGATGCATGCTGGATAGCGGTCGATGTGTGGAGTAATAGTAGTAGATCCAGAATCATTTCGGTCTACTTGACACGGACATGATGCCTATTTTTTTTAAAGCCCATGACAGCAGGAAAGGCTCCTACTGACTTTTTCATAAATATGGAAGAATTACAACTTACATGGTAGTATGCATCTCAACCACACACTATCTCCACGCCCCAGCATGGGAGCATTTCCCTAAGTGTGGGTTTTTGGAGAGCCACTAATCAAGCTATAGAACCCTAAGGTGGGTCCCAAATGAAGGAATTTACAAAGTTTGTTACAAAGCTTTTCATGGAGGGTCTAACCCTATGAATCAACAGACCAAAGTCTGTCCTGAACCTTTGTCCCCAAGATTCGAATGAAGGTGGGATCCCTCTAAATATTTTACCATTCCGCTCTTTCCAGATACTCCAAGCCGAAGTCATAAATATTTCCATGTACATGGGACGTGTCCATTGGGCTCTCCCGGAATGAATGATGTTTAGGAGGGTACCCTCGATCGTCAAGTCAAACCCAAGCGCCTCCCAGCACCGTTTACTGAAAGCACATGCAAAGAACAGATGTTCCACTGTTTCCTCTTCACTGCTTGTGCAAATTCTGCAACTCATGTCCCCATCTATGTTATAATGCCTTCTGGATAACATATTCCTAGTATTTACACTGTCGGCCAGCAGCAACCACGTGAGATACCTTGATTTTCATCGTGCACTTAGATTTCCAGATCCAAGAGAAGGCATCATCAGGAGTCACATTTGTGATGCCTATATTCATGATCATTGCCTTAGATATCATCATAACTTTACGCTTTTCTATCAATTGCTCGACAATAATTTGTTCACCCACCGTATTATTTGCTATCTTGAGAGAAGCCTCTCGTGAAACCTATGGCCCTCGAGTCTATTTTCCATCATATAAGTTTCTGATCTATAATTTTAGTTTCCGATTTACTATTTTGCAATCTTTTACTTTCTGATCTATAAACCAAAAATACCAAAAATATTTACTTTACCGTTTATGTATCTCTATCAGATCTCACTTTTGCAAGTAACCGTGAAGGGATTGACAACCCCTTTATCATGTTGGGTGCAAGTTGTTGTTTGTTTGTGCAGGTATTCGGTGACTTGTGTGTTGTCTGAAGGAAATATGCCCTAGAGGCAATAATAAAGTTATTATTTATTTCCTTATATCATGATAAATGTTTATTATTCATGCTAGAATTGTATTAACCGGAAACATAATACTTGTGTGAATACATAGACAAACAGAGTGTCACTAGTATGCCTCTACTTGACTAGCTCGTTGATAAAAAATGGTTATGTTTCCTAGCCATAGACATGAGCTTTCATTTGATTAACGGGATCACATCATTAGGAGAATGATGTGATTGACTTAACCCATTCCGTTAGCATTAGCACTCGATCGTTTAGTATGTTTCTATTGCTTTCTTCATGACTTATACATGTTCCTATGACTATGAGATTATGCAACTCCCGTTTACCGGAGGAACACTTTGTGTGCTAACAAACGTCACAACGTAACTGGGTGATTATAAAGGTGCTCTACAGGTGTCTCCGAAGTTATTTGTTGGGTTGGCATATTTCGAGATTAGGATTTGTCACTCCGATTGTCGGAGAGGTATCTCTGGGCCCACTCGGTAATGCACATGACTTAAGCATTGCAAGCATTGCAACTAATGAGTTAGTTGTGGGATGATGTATTACGGAACGAGTAAAGAGACTTGCCGGTAACGAGACTGAACTAGGTATTGAGATACTGACGATCAAATCTCGGGCAAGTAACATACCGATGACAAAGGGAACAACGTATGTTGTTATGCTGTATGACCGATAAAGATCTTCGTAGAATATGTGGGAGCCAATATGAGCATCCAGGTTCTGTTATTGGTTATTGACCGGAGACGTGTCTCGGTCATGTCTACATAGTTCTCGAACCCGTAGGGTCCGCACGCTTAAAGTTTCCATGACGGTTATATTATGAGTTTATGAGTTTTGATGTACCGAAGGGTTTTCGGAGTCCCGGATGTGCTCACGGACATGACGAGGAGTCTCGAAATGGTCGATAGATGAAGATTGATATATTGGAAGCCTATATTTGGATATCAGAAATGTTCCGGGTGAAATCGGGATTTTACCGGAGTACCGAGGGGTTACCGGAACCCCCCGGGGGCTTAATGGGCCACAGTGGGCCTTAGTGGAGAAGAGGAGAGGCGGCTAGGGCAGGGCCGCGCGCCCCTCCCCCTCTAGTGCGAATAGGACAAGGAGAGGGGGCGACGCCCCCCCCCCCTTTCCTTCTTATCTCCCTCCTCTTTCCCCCCTTCTCCTAATCCAACAAGGAATGGAGGGAGTCCTACTCCCGGTGGGAGTAGGACTCCTCCTGGCGCACCTCCTCCTGGCCGGCCGCACCTCCCCCCTTGCTCCTTTATATACGGGGGCAGGGGGCACCCCAGAGACACAACAATTGATTTGATCTTTTAGCCGTGTGCGGTGCCCCCCTCCACCATAGTCCACCTCGATAATACTATAGCGGTGCTTAGGCGAATCCCTGTGTCAGTAGAACATCATCATCGTCACCATGCCGTCGTGCTGACGAAACTCTCCCTCAACACTCGGTTGGATCGGAGTTCGAGGAACGTCATCGGGCTGAACGTGTGCTGAACTCGGAGGTGCCGTGCGTTTGGTACTTGATCGGTTGGATCGTGAAGACGTACGACTAATCAACCGCGTTGTGCTAACGCTTCCGCTTTCGGTTTACGAGGGTACGTGGACAACACTCTCCCCTATCGTTGCTATGCATCGCCATGATCTTGCGTGTGCGTAGGAATTTTTTTGAAATTACTATGTTCCCCAACAGTGGCATCCGAGCCTGGTTTTATGCGTAGATGTCATATGCACGAGTAGAACACAATTGAGTTGTGGGCGATATAAGTCATACTGCTTACCAGCATGTCATACTTTGGTTCGGCGGTATTGTTGGATGAAGCGGCCCGGACCGACATTATGCGTACGCTTACGCGAGACTAGTTCTACCGACGTGCTTTGCACACAGGTGGCTGGCGGGTGTCAGTTTCTCCAACTTTAGTTGAACCGAGTGTGGCTACGCCTGGTCCTTGCGAAGGTTAAAACAACACCAACTTGACAAACTATCGTTGTGGTTTTGATGCATAGGTAAGAACGGTTCTTGCTCAGCCCGTAGCAGCCACGTAAAACTTGCAACAACAAAGTAGAGGACGTCTAACTTGTTTTTGCAGGGCATGTTGTGATGTGATATGGTCAAAGCATGATGCTAAATTTTATTGTATGAGATGATCATGTTTTGTAACCGAGTTATCGGCAACTGGCAGGGGCCATATGGTTGTCGCTTTATTGTATGCAATGCAATCGCCCTGTAATGCTTTACTTTATCACTAAGCGGTAGCGATAGTCGTAGAAGCATAAGATTGGCGAGACGACAATGATACTATGATGGAGATCAAGGTGTCACGCCGGTGACGATGATGATCATGACGGTGCTTCGGAGATGGAGATCACAAGCACAAGATGATGATGGCAATATCATATCACTTATATTGATTGCATGTGATGTTTATCTTTTACGCATCTTATCTTGCTTTGATTGACGGTAGCATTATAAGATGATCTCTCACTAAATTTCTAGATAAAAGTGTTCTCCCTGAGTATGCACCGTTGCCAAAGTTCGTCGTGCCCAGACACCACGTGATGATCGGGTGTGATAAGCTCTACGTCCATCTACAACGGGTGCAAGCCAGTTTTGCACACGCAGAATACTTAGGTTAAACTTGACGAGCCTAGCATATGCAGATATGGCCTCAGAACACTGAGACCGAAAGGTCGAGTGTGAATCATATAGTAGATATGATCAACATAGTGATGTTCACCATTGAAAGCTACTCCATTTCACGTGATGATCGGTTATGGTTTAGTTGATATGGATCACGTGATCACTTAGAGGATTAGAGAGATGTCTATCTAAGTGGGACTTCTTAAGTAATATGATTAATTGAACTTAAACTTATAATGAACTTAGTACATGATAGTATCTTGCTTGTCTATGTTGATTGTAGATAGATGGCCCATGTTGCTATTCCGTTGAATTTTAATGCGTTCCTTGAGAAAGAAAAATTGAAAGATGATGGTAGCAATTACACGGACTGGGTCCGTAACTTGAGGATTATCCTCATTGCTGCATAGAAGAGTTATGTCCTGGAAGCACCGCTAGGTGTACCACCTGCGCCAGCAACTTCAGACATTGTGAATGCCTGGCAGTCACGTGTTGATGACTACTCGATAGTTCAGTGTGCCATGCTTTACGGCTTAGAACCGGGACTTCAATGACGTTTTGAACGTCATGGAGCATATGAGATGTTCCAGGAGTTGAAGTTAATATTTCAAAAGAATGCCTGGATTGAGAGATATGAAGTCTCCAATAAGTTCTATAGCTGCAAGATGGAGGAGAATAGTTCTGTCAGTGAGCATATACTCAAGATGTCTGGGTACTGCAATCACTTGATTCAACTGGAAGTTAATCTTCTGGATGATAGCGTCATTAACAGAATTCTTCAATCACTACCACCAAGCTACAAAAGCTTCATGATGAACTATAACATGCAAGGGATGGATAAGACGATTCCTGAGCTCTTCGCAATGCTAAAGGCTGCGGAGGTAGAAATCAAGAAGGAGCATCAAGTGTTGATGGTCAATAAGACCACTAGTTTCAAGAAAAAGGGCAAAGGTAAGAAGAAGGGGAACTTCAAGAAGAACAACAAAGAAGTTGTTGCTCAAGAGAAGAAACCTAAGTCTGGACCTAAGCCTGAGACTGAGTGCTTCTACTGCAAGCAGACTGGTCACTGGAAGCGGAACTGCCCCAAGTATTTGGCGGATAAGAAGGATGGCAAGGTGAACAAAGGTATATGTGATATACATGTTATTGATGTGTACCTTACCAGAGCTCGTAGTAGCACCTGGGTGTTTGATACTGGTTTTGTTGCTAATATTTGCAACTCGAAATAGGGACTATGGATTAAGCGAACACTGGCCAAGGACGAGGTGATGATGCACGTGGGAAACGGTTCCAAAGTCCATGCGATCGCCGTCGGCACGCTACCTCTACATCTACCTTCGGGATTAGTATTAGACCTAAATAATTGTTATTTGGTGCCAGCATTGAGCATGAACATTATATCTGGATCTTGTTTGATGCGAGACGGTTATTCATTTAAATCAGAGAATAATGGTTGTTCTATTTATATGAGTAATATCTTTTATGGTCATGCACCCTTGAAGAGTGGTCTATTTTTGATGAATCTCGATAATAGTGATACACATATTCATAATGTTGAAGCCAAAAGATGCAGAGTTGATAATGATAGTGCAACTTATTTGTGGCACTGCCGTTTAGGTCATATCGGTGTAAAGCGCATGAAGAAACTCCATACTGATGGACTTTTGGAACCACTTGATTATGAATCACTTGGTACTTGCGAATCGCGCCTCATGGGCAAGATGACTAAAACACCGTTCTCTGGAACTATGGAGCAAGCAACTGATTTATTGGAGATCATACATACTGATGTATGTGGACCAATGAATATTGAGGCTCGCGGCGGGTATCGTTATTTTCTCACCTTAACAGATGATTTAAGCAGATATGGGTATATCTACTTAATGAAACATAAGTCTGAAACATTTGAAAAGTTCAAAGAATTTCATAGTGAAGTTGAAAATCATCGTAACAAGAAAATAAAGTTTCTATGATCTGATCGTGGAGGAGAATATTTGAGTTACGAGTTTGGTCTACATTTGAAACAATGCGGAATAGTTTCGCAACTCATGCCACCCGGAACACCAGAACGTAATGGTGTGTTCAAACGTCGTAATCGTACTTTACTAGATATGGTGCGATCTATGATGTCTCTTACTTATTTACCTCTATCATTTTGGGGTTATGCTTTAAAGACAGCCGCATTCACGTTAAATAGGGCACCATTGAAATCTGTTGAGACGCCGCCTTATGAACTGTGGTTTGGCAAGAAACCAAAGTTGTCGTTTCTTAAAGTTTGGGGCTGCGATGCTTATGTGAAAAAGCTTCAACCTGATAAGCTCGAACCCAAATCGGAGAAATGTGTCTTCATAGGATACCCAAAGGAGACTATTGGGTACACCTTCTATCACAGATCCGAAGGCAAGACATTCATTGCTAATAATGGATCATTTCTAGAGAAGGAGTTTCTCTCGAAAGAAGTGAGTGTGAGGAAAGTAGAACTTGATGAGGTAACCATACTTGCTCCCTTATTGGAAAGTAGTTCATCACAGAAACCGGTTCCTATGACGTCTATACCAATTAGTGAGGAAGTTAATGATGATGATCATGAAACTTCAGATCAAGTTGTTACTGAACCTCATAGGTCAACCAGAGTAAGATCCGCACCAGAGTGGTACGGTAATCATGTTATGGAGGTTATGTTACTAGACCATGACGAACCTATGAACTATGAAGAAGCGATGGTGAGCCCAGATTCCGAAAAATGGCTTGAGGCCATGAAATCTGAGATGGGATCCATGTATGAGAACATAGTGTGGACTTTGGTTGACTTGCCCAATGATCGGCAAGCCATTGAGAATAAATGGATCTTCAAGAAGAAGACTGACGCTGACGGTAATGTTACTGTCTATAAAGCTCGACTTGTTGCGAAAGGTTTTCAACAAGTTCAAGGGATTGACTACGATGAGACCTTCTCACCCGTAGTGATGCTTAAGTCTCTCTGAATCATGTTAGCAATTGCCGCATTTTATGATTATGAAATTTGGCAAATGGATGTAAAAACTGCATTCCCGAATGGATTTCTGGAAGAAGAGTTGTATATGATGCAACCGGAAGGTTTTGTCGATCCAAAGGGAGCTAACAAAGTGTGCAAGCTCCAGCGATCCATTTATGGACTGGTGCAAGCCTCTCGGAGTTGGAACAAACGTTTTGATAGTATGATTAAAGCATTTGGTTTTGTACAAACTTTTGGAGAAGCTTGTATTTACAAGAAAGTGAGTGGGAGCTCTGTAGCATTTCTGATATTATATGTGGATGACATATTGCTGATTGGAAATGATATAGAATTTCTGGATAGCATAAAGGGATACTTGAATAAGAGTTTTTCAATGAAAGACCTCGGTGAAGCTACTTATATATTGGGCATCAAGATCTATAGAGATAGATCAAGACGCTTAATTGGACTTTCACAAAGCACATACCTTGACAAAGTTTTGAAGAAGTTCAAAATGGATCAAGCAAAGAAAGGGTTCTTTCCTGTGTTACAAGGTGTGAAGTTGAGTAAGACTCAATGCCCGACCACTGCAGAAGATAGAGAGAAGATGAAAGAAGTTCCCTATGCTTCAGCCATAGGCTCTATCATGTATGCAATGCTGTGTACCAGACCTGATGTGTGCCTTGCTATAAGTATAGCAGGGAGGTACCAAAGTAATCCAGGAGTGGATCACTGGACAGCGGTCAAGAACATCCTGAAATACCTGAAAAGGACTAAGGATATGTTTCTCGTTTATGGAGGTGACAAAGAGCTCATTGTAAATGGTTACGTTGATGCAAGCTTTGACACTGATCCAGACGATTCTAAATCGCAAACCGGATACATGTTTACATTGAATGGTGGAGCTGTCAGTTGGTGTAGTTCTAAACAAAGCGTCGTGGCGGGATCTACGTGTGAAGCGGGGTACATAGCTGCTTCGGAAGCAGCAAATGAAGGAGTCTGGATGAAGGGGTTCATATCTGATCTAGGTGTCATACCTAGTGCATCGGGTCCAATGAAAATCTTTTGTGACAATACTGGAGCAATTGCCTTGGCGAAGGAATCCATATTTCACAAGAGAACCAAGCACATCAAGAGATGCTTCAATTCCATCCGGGATCTAGTCCAGGTGGGAGACATAGAAATTTGCAAGATACATACGGATCCGAATGTTGCAGACCCGTTGACTAAGCCTGTTCCACGAGCAAAACATGATCAGCACCAAGACTCCATGGGTGTTAGAATCATTACTATGTAATCTAGATTATTGACTCTAGTGCAAGTGGGAGACTGAAGGAAATATGCCCTAGAGGCAATAATAAAGTTATTATTTATTTCCTTATATCATGATAAATGTTTATTATTCATGCTAGAATTGTATTAACCGGAAACATAATACTTGTGTGAATACCTAGACAAACAGAGTGTCACTAGTATGCCTCTACTTGACTAGCTCGTTGATCAAAGATGGTTATGTTTCCTAGCCATAGACATGAGTTGTCATTTGATTAACGGGATCACATCATTAGGACAATGATGTGATTGACTTGACCCATTCTGTTAGCATTAGCACTCGATTGTTTAGTATGTTGCTATTGCTTTCTTCATGACTTATACATGTTCCTATGACTAAGATTATGCAACTCCCGTTTACCGGAGGAACACTTTGTGTGCTACCAAACGTCACAACATAACTGGGTGATTATAAAGGTGCTCTACAGGTGTCTCCGAAGGTACTTGTTGGGTTGGCGTATTTCGAGATTAGGATTTGTCACTCCGATTGTCGGAGAGGTATCTTTGGGCCCACTCGGTAATGCACATCACTTAAGCCTTGCAATCATTGCAACTAATGAGTTAGTTGCGGGATGATGTATTACGGAACGAGTAAAGAGACTTGCCGGTAACGAGATTGAACTAGGTATTGAGATACCGACGATCGAATCTCGGGCAAGTAACATACCGATGACAAAGGGAACAACGTATGTTGTTATGCGATCTGACCGATAAAGATCTTCATAGAATATGTGGGAGCCAATATGAGCATCCAGGTTCCGCTATTGGTTATTGACCGGAGACGTGTCTCGGTCATGTCTACATAGTTCTCGAACCCGTAGGGTCCGCACGCTTAAAGTTTCGATGACAGTTATGTTATGAGTTTATGGGTTTTGATGTACCGAAGGTTGTTCGGAGTCCCGGATATGATCACGGACATGACGAGGAGTCTCGAAATGGTCGAGACATGAAGATTGATATATTGGAAGCCTATATTTGGATATCGGAAATGTTCCGGGTGAAATCGGGATTTTACCGGAGTACCGAGGGGTTACCGGAACCCCCCGAGGGCTTAATGGGCCATAGTGGGCCTTAGTAGAGAAGAGGAGAGGCGGCTAGGGCAGGGCCGCGCGACCCTCCCCTTCTAGTCCGAATAGGACTAGGAGAGAGGGGTGCCCCCCCTTTCCTTCTTATCTCCCTCCTCTTTCCCCCTTCTCCTAATCCAACAAGGAAGGGAGGGAGTCCTACTCCGGGAGTAGGACTCCTCCAGGCGCGCCTCCTCCTGGCCGGCCGCACCTCCCCCCTTGCTCCTTTATATACAAGGGCAGGGGGCACCCAGAGGCACAACAATTGATTTGATCTTTTAGCCGTGTGCGGTGCCCCCCTCCACCATAGTCCACCTCGATAATATTGTAGCGGTGCTTAGGCAAAGCCCTGCATCGGTAGAACATCATCATCATCACCACGCCGTCGTGCTGACGAAACTCTCCCTCAACACTCGGCTGGATCGGAGTTCGAGGGACGTTATCGGGCTGAACGTGTGCTGAACTCGGAGGTGTCGTGTGTTTGGTACTTGATCGGTCGGATCGTGAAGACGTACGACTACATCAACCGCATTGTGCTAACGCTTCTGCTTTCGGTTTACGAGGGTACGTGGACAACACTCCCCCCTCTCGTTGCTATGCATCACCATGATCTTGCGTGTGCGTAGGAGTTTTTTTGAAATTACTACGTTCCCCAACATTGTCTCCTACTAGATTGATACCATGGTTCTCAAATTGAGGGAAATACTTATCTCTACTTTTCTGCATCACCCTTTTCTCTTCAAGGAAAAAACCAATGCAAGCTCAAGAAGTAGCAGCTGTCTACGCCACCACGGCACCACACAACTCCACCATCCTGCACATATCCATTCACACGCGCCCGTCGCCGAACCTCTGCAGCGCCATGCCACCGGGGTTCGTCACCAGCCTTGCTGTGAATGCGACACCGTTCCTCCGCTTGTCCCGTCCAACCAGCATTAGCTCCAAAATTATGCCCCCAGGAGGGACAACGACATCGAAGGTGTCATCATCTTCCGATCCGGTAGATCCAGATCTAGGGTTTTCCTCGGAGCATCATGAGCGGGGTGCCACGACCTGCAACAACGACGCCTCAAGAAGGGAACACCGTCATAGACGCCGCCATCGTTCGCCATGACCGAAGTCGGCGCCATTTTCACCGGAAGTCACGTCTCCCCGAACTCACAGCTGGGTGGAACCGAACAGAGCCTCGTCGTGGAGACGAGGGCCGCCGCCAGCATGTCGGCAGGGAGCCTCCAACCGCCCCTCACCGGTCCTTCTCGCGCCACCAGCCGGGCAATGCCAAACTGAAACGGATCTGGACAGGATGCCAGATCCGCAGCCATCAAAGCCATCCATCTGCACGCAGCCGCCACACCGCCGGCCATGGAGGCTCCAATCGCCGCCGCACAGCAGGGTCGCCGCCCGTGTCGTCTGCAACCCCCTGGATCCAGATCGGGCTAGATCCTGATCTAGATCGGCAGCGGTGCAGGCACGTCCCTCCACTGTGAGGTACTCCAGGCCGCTGCCCACCTGCGCTGGCACAGGGGCACTAAGAGTCGCCGTCCTCGACGCACCCCACGCAGGCACGCTGCCCTGGCGCGAGGATGCCGCCCCGCCGCAGCACCCACGAGCGAGGAGGAAAAAGGCCCCACCGTCGCCGACGTGAACCAGGCGTTGCCCGGCCACGCCTTCTGGCGGCGGCGAGGGAGGAGTGCGGGGGAGATGGAGACCGGCGGGGGCGACGGGGAAGCCCTCCCAGTCGCCTACAGGTGCCACACAATGCTTTGTCCTTCACTAAAATATATACTATAAGTGTCGATCCGGCCCATGTCCTAGTCATATTTGCAGCATTACCAGCAGCAAAGGCAAAACAAGATATATATATATATATATATATATATATATATATATATATATATATATATAATGTCAAAGTAGTTTAGAACATTTTTTAGAATAAACTTGACTTTCTCTCGCACTAGTATAAAAAAAAACCAACGTTGACTTCAGGGCAAAAAAGACAAAAAAATATTTGCTATTATAGGTCATTATTCACACTATTTTAGTTTAAAAAATTGTCTTTTTTGAGAAGAAGTCAAAGGTTCTCACAAGTACAATGGAAGGTCAAGTTTATTTCAAAAATATTTTCACAATTTTTTGACTTTTTACTGAATTACTATTTTTTTTTTACATATAGGGTGTAGATACATCCAGGAACCGAACGTCCGCGTCCTATATCTCCCCAGTTGCTCCATGCATGATACTTCTGCACTTCTGCTTCAAACCCTTCCACATCGCAGCTTTTAGGCCGGTCCGAAACCAACAATCCCCGAAGAAATAATCACAGTCCTGGAGCAATGCCCTGGTACTCGTGCCGATCGAAGATGACATGCACCTTGTAGGAGTAGTACTGAAACTCGCAGCCATGCATCTTGCTTTACTTGCTTGGTTGCTCTGTAGCAACTGCAAAGCATGCAGCCATAAGCTGTAGCTAGATGATGCCGGCACATGCATCAGCTTGTCGCGTACGAAAGCTGCCCCAAGTGCTCACCGGGCGTCCATAGCTAGCTAGTTCGCCCGTGCAAGCTATCCTTGACGCACAAGCGAGGCGCCACCGCTGGCTAATGGACAAGCAAGGGCCGTCTCTAATTTGGACAGAATACTTCCCAGTTTTCCCACGCCAACGCCTATCTTCCTATATCTCTGATCCAAGATGCTTCCTGCCGCTGCCGTGTTTGCTGTGTTCCTGCACTCCTGCTGGCTAGCAGCACTGACCTGTATCTATTCCAGCTTGGGACTAACCTTCCGTTTGGGCCAAGGAGCAGTTATGCTAGCAGTACTTGCTCGTGGGCTACCATCTTCCAACTGCGTGCTACAGCCTACAGAGAGACGAAAACCTGGCACGCGTGCACATTTTACTATCCTCGATCGAGCCACTACTACATTACCTGCTGGCTTCATCAATAAACAGAAACTGGTGGAAAAAAAGAAGCAGAACTGGTACTGCATTACATGTGCATGCAGCATGCAATGTGTGAGTATAGTAGCACACTTGAGGATGAAATACTACACGTCTGCACATATGGAAATGAGCACGTAACTTATGAGTCGTTAACCAAAGAGACTTTTTAAAAAACGCTGCAGCTTAGCTATACTTGCATCCATGCTCGTTGCTGCTGGTTTGGTCCTATACCTAGCTACCAGATTCGAGGTGCGTATGGATGAAAATGATGTGCTAACTACAAGCCAAGTTTGTCCCTTTTCTTTCTAGACTAGATCCAATGAGTGACTCCACGGGAGATGTGTTTTTTAGAGAACGCAATTACACAAATCTCCCCGGACTGCAAGATAGCCGACTCGGCAACAATCCAGCAATGCAATGTTGCGTTCCTCGTCAGGATCTGCACCTTGCAACGCCAAGGTCGCCATCACGTGGCCGTTGGAACACACACAGCCGAGCTCAGATCCGAAGCTTAATCAGCAACTTCAAAGGAGTATTTTCTCCTTCTTTGGGCATGCACATACTGCCTGTTTCCTAGCAGTAAAATTAGGTAGGAGATTAGGACGTACGGGAAAGTGAAGATGGAGGAGCATGGGTGTCGAGCTAGCGAGCTACCGGTGCTTGCTTGGTTGTGGACCTGCTCGACGCGCGCGGCGTGCGTGCGGTGCCGTGCCGTTTCCAATGGCGAGCGAGGCACAGCACAGCGTAAAGCGTGACAAGGTACAGTGCGCCTCCCATTCGCCTTCACGGCTCGCTTGTTCGTGACCCCGGCCCAGGCCACCAACCATGCATGTGAGCCAGCAGCTAGCGAACGACTGCACGATCCATCCTCATACGGACGATCGAGAGGAATTCATTCAAGAACACCACATTTTAATGGCCACACACACACGTCGGGGCGATCTGCTGTTAAGTGCCAACTGACCAACCATGCATGCATGCATACATGCACGCCCAGAATCACCCATCTCCCACCTCTAGGCCGGGGCAAAATAGTCAGCATTCCAGTCGATGCTTAACGTGATAGGCATGCATGGATGGATGGCATGAGCATATCCATCCAGTTGGCTGGCTATGCCACTCCCAGAAGCCAACCAGCATGCACGCACTGGGCCGATCAATCCACCCATCGGCCCCCGGCCCATGCGACTCGTGTGACCAACTTTACTGAACCAAGCCACAGAATCATGAGTCGTGCATGCGTGGAGCTTGCTCAGTACCTACATTTGCTTGGGACGCAGGAGAAAGAGCAAGCATCGCAGAGGTAGGTTGGTACTAAGTTGGTTGCTGGCTAGCTCGAGCTACCTAAGTAAGCTCGATCGGTAGCTACTCAAGAGCTAGCAGCTCACTTTCAGTGTCGCCGTATGCTGGTCCGGACGAAGGAGAATTTCCAGGCGTCCGCCAGGAGGCAGGAGTGGGACAGCGAACCGCTGGTGGTACATATATGGCGTGCACCGCGGTGCAGGCACAGATGCACCTGCTTCCACGCACGCTAAAGGAAAAAAGATTTCGCCGGCCTAAAGCGATACGATTACGATACACCTTCACGCGAACTGGGCGAGAGCGCACGCCTTTCAGCATCCAATGCACCGTCGTACTGCCCATTCATTAACCATAATGCTGCAAAATGCAATACTGGAGTAGTAATTAAGCAGCAGCACACGTCAGAAACGCCCGAGGTAAGTAAGTACGTGCAGCAAGCTCGTGATTTCGTGCGATTAATGTGGGATCGGATCAGGGTGTGCTGTATCAGTACGGGGATTAGGCGAGCTAGGCCAGCAGGAGAAGCGAGCGACGGCACGGTGATGATGGATGGCCCTGACACGGACGTGATCCAAAAGCCCCAGGCAAGCTACCAGGCACGACCGATCGGCAGGCGTTCAGCCCTGATCGGACGGCCACGGCAGCGGCTACCACGTAGCCCCACCGGCTGCGCTTTATCCCGGCCCGCACGGGGTACGACCTACAGTACCCAACTGGCGCGGTGCGGGCCCCACGCGTCAGCCTGACACCCGTGTGCACCAGCCATTTCGTCGTCGAGATCCGCTTCGGGCTCCGCGCCCACCGGCTTCTCCCAGATACGGGACGGGAAAGGCAGGCCAGGCCAGGGGAGGGGAGGGGGTCAAAACGCTACGCGCACATTAAACCGCGCGATTAATTCCGTGTTAATTCCTTCCCCCGGAATCAGCGGGGGGCCTGAATGACCGGCCGGATTCGCAGCGCCACCACCACCGCGCACCAACCTCCGGCTGGGGCGGGGCGGGGCGACACGTGGACGCCACCGGTGGGGGCGAGACGCTAACCGCCTGCCTCCAAACGTGGAGCCCGAGCCCTACAAAAACGACTGCCGTTTCTCCATCTCCATAAACAAAGAACGGCTGGCTGGCTGGTTGGCTGGCTGTTATCATCCGTATACTACGATTCCAGCGGCCATGACCTCTGCAATTCTGCAACCTAGTACCGTACGTACGTGGAGTGTGTGGCCGGGGCCCACGCGCAGGGAGACATAGGTGGTTAATGAAAGAAATAGTGGTGGGGAACAAACAGGAGCACAAGGGTACGAGCAGCTGCTGCTGTTCATATGGCAGCAGCAACTGAAGGAGCGAAAGAAAGGAGGCAACGCAACTCAGACACAGAGCAAAGCACATTGCTTGCCATTGTGACTTTGGACACTAGGCAAAAGCTTAGCTCGTCTACTCTACTCTACTCCACTGCCATGCTTTTGTGCATGCTTTGGTCTCTAGCACTGCTTCTCAACTACTTGGTCTCAGTATAATGTGTGTGCTCTGGGCTATGCGAACATGGGGAGGAGATGGTTCAGCTGAAAAAGCGTTCCTTTTAAACCCCAATTCTGATGCTATAGCTGAATTCAGATCGTCGGATCAATAACAAACCACAGCTTATCTACACCAATTCCATAGCTTTTAAACGAACAGGAACGAAACGAACATCAACAGTTTAAAATCCTGTAAAAACAGATCAACGGAATCGAATGTACGAGCAAATTGACTGCCATCGACAACTACCAAAGATGGTTCTTTCTTATCTCTGTTTCTCTTCCTCTTTTTTTCTACCTTTTGGTTTCTTGGATGGATGGATGGATGGATAGATTTATCTCACCTCGGATCACCTCCTCGATTGGGATTAGCCGGAATGCTTGCTTCAGGAACCTGGATTGGAGGAGAAACGGGGATCTGACACGGCAGAGAGCTCCACATCCTCGAACGGCAGCGCGATGTTCAGATCGATCATGCCAAAGGCTTTGATCGGCGCCGGAGGAGCGGCGGCTGCATGCGCCTGTGCTGCGGCGGCGGCGGCGGAGCAAACATGGGACCTCTTGTGCCCACCAAGAGCTTGCCCGGAGGCGAACACGCGGTAGCAGTAGGGGCACTCCCGTGGCGACCCCTTCCCGTCCATGTCCTCGTCCCCCTCGCGTTCCATCAATGGCGCCGGTGCCAGCGGCTGCGGAGGAGGAGGAGGGGGAGCGATGGGAGGCGCGCAGCAGCCACCCCTGCCGCCGCGCACGTGGCTGGCGCGGTGGCCGCCGAGAGCCTGGTAGGAACGGAATACCTTCTTGCACGCGCCGCACTGGAACCGTGTGCGCTTCTCCACCGGCGCCGGATCGGGAGCGGGGAGCGTGTAACCGCCGTCGCTCCCGTCGTCCGAGTAGTCGCCGTCGCCGTAGCCGCGCCCCGTCGAAGGCCAGGAGTCGCGGGAGAGCATCATGAGGGACAGCGCCACGTCCTCCTCCGGCGTGGCTGCGTCCGACACCGAGCTCAGCGGCTCGGTCTCGCCCCCGGCAGCGGCGGCGTGCGCGCGCTTGGGGTGCGGCGGGGTGGACTCGGCCTCACTCTCGCGATCCGAGAAGGCGACATCGGTGACGCGCAGGCTGCGCTTGGGATTCTCCCGGAGCGCGTAGATTGGAAGGGGCTTCTTGAAGCTGACGTCGCCGTCGGCGGCGGCGGTGAAGGAGGTGGACGCGGAGGACGCCGATGAGATCTGCTGCTTCGCGGCCGGGTTGCGGACGGAGTGGGAGCGCATGTGGCCTGCGAGGGCGCGGGGGCTGGCGAAGCGGCGGAAGCAGAGCTTGCATGTGTTCTTTGCCATGGCGAGAGCTTGGGGAGCTCGCTCGGGGAAAGCGTGGCAGGAGCTAGAATGGCGAGGAGAGAGGACGGGAGCAAACGAGAGAGCTGCGGCGGAAGTTAGAATATAGCGGAACAGCCAAGCTTCTCCTTCCTATTTATTTTTCCATTCTTATTTTCCTTTTTCTACGTTTTCTTTTTAATTCCGCGTTGACACTTTCCATTGCTGGGCCTGGGGGCTTTTTTATGCTTCCTGGCTCTGGCGCAGCATATCAAATCACAGATGTGCAGCTTGATATTTTCCAGCCTTAACTCCTTGCGTGCAAATCGCTTTCTATTTTTGTGGGATATACGTATGCCAGTTTTTTTATGTTATTATAAATAAAATTATGTAACCTGCATGGTATAAAGTAATAAATTAACACGGTGTAACGAACCAACTTTTTTTGTTTTGATGAGAGGGAGGTGGACGGTCGAATGCAAGTATCAACCATTCACACGCAACCACAAACGACGATTACTATCATCCTTTACAACTCCCCCCCCCCTCCTCCCCACGCACTCATCACACCATGCCTTTTAAGAGTGAGCGTGACTTGTTACACAAATTATTCGATCTGCGTGCCACAAGGTGAGCATGACCCCTTTCCTCAAACCCTTCACGATGTGCTTGCGATGGGGTGAATGTGACCTAATCCTCGACTTCATGGGTGCATGGCAGAAGGTGAGCGGGCCTCTCTTTCCTCAACTCTTCACGGTGTGGCTACCAGCTGCCTAGCATGATCCCCCTTTTTCACGTTTTTCATGGCGTGTCTACCGAAAGATGAGCGTAATCCTTTGCCCCTCTCGATCACCAACACATGGGCACGCGATAGATCGTCCCAGTTTGGCATATTATGTATTCTTTTACTTTTGCTCATTCCCTAAAACCAACCCCTCTCCCTCCCACCTACCCTGGAGGGTTGGGTTGGGTGTCACCAAGTAGTGGCAGAGATGGAGCCACATCTTTGGAGAGTGGAGCCGGTGGGGGATGACAAAATGAGTTTTGGGCCTATTTCAAGGGATAAATGGGCCACTTGTTAAGGGTATGCACAAAGCATTCATAGGTTGCCCATGACGGCCCACACTGGCCTTTGCTGAAGCTTTGCCATTTTCACGAACTTGATAGAAAAGTCTTGGGCAAAACATTTGGCATTGTTAGTTGTCTTTCCTTTTCTTTATTTTATCCTTGTAGCAAATTGATGGTTTCTAATAACATAAATCAAAGGACTTGCCGTTACACTAAAAATATTATACATAGGCCTTAGAATTAGAACTTGCTTGAATCTAAATACCCATGTTGGAATATCCATAAAACTCCAAAGACAAATGAAACTTGTTTGAGAAGCAACACATACATTTGTTTTGCGAGAAGAACAAGGCCATATATTAATGGTGCAAATCCTTACTAGGGGAAATGTGGATAAAATAAGTTCTTCAGATATGCGATCTAAAGTGAGAACATGCTATATGGCAAGCAAGCTATTACACTAAATAAGCAAGAGCAACATGGCTAGCAAGCAAATACAAAGAAAAGACACAGAAAGTATAAACCATCACTACAAAAAAACTACTTCTGACATGCATGTACATCTATAATGATTTTATGATAGAATTAACATAGTCATACATGTGCTGTCGTAGAAATGTTCCATGACAATACTCAAATTATCATCATGGAAGTGCTTTCGTCAAGGGTAACCGACATGTGGCATCCACCGTAACGGATCACCATTGAGCTATCAGGTCCAGTTTTGGATCCGATAACCCGTTAACAGCAACGACCAATGGCGATTTTCCATGTGTAAAATACTCATTGGCCGGAGGAATCACGTGTTGGCTTCGCGATGGGCTAGATGTCGTCAGTCCAATGGAGGAGACGTGGCTATGATCCGTCGACACATGGCAGGGCCCAACAGAGGCCCATATAGGTTAAAAAGGTTGGCCCAGTCAAAGGCCCGTTTGATTTACTCGGGTACTGGTGGGCTGGCCCACTAATGGCCTGATTAAACATGGCCCATTTATGGCCCACCGCTAGATCTGGCCTGTCAATTATTTGTCTAGTCTTTCGGCCCAACTACGACCCAGTGAGATTTCGGCCTGTTAGTGGCCCGATGTAGACATGGGCCCATTTCTGCCCGGTGTGACTTTCGGCCTGGTATTTGCCTGTGCTGCCCATGGGCCATATATGGTCCGACGCGACATCCGGCCCACTAACGGCCCGTGATCAAGGTGGCGGCAGTTCATCCCAACGTGACTTTGGGCCTGTTAAAGGCCTGTAGTATAATTCGGCCCGCGATGCCTCTACTAAGCTTTCGGCCTCTTAAAGGCCCATGATGTCAGTGGGCCAACTAAGGCCCGAGATATGTTTCGGTCGGGTAACGGTCCGTCACATAACTGGGCTAATAATGGCCCAGTCTACATTTCAGCTTGCTAAAGGCTCGTGGACAACTATTGAAAATTGAGGCCCAACATGCATTTCGGCCTGCTAAAGGCCCATGGTATCTTCTGGGCTATAACAGGCCAGGAGAATATTCAGCCCATCAAAGACCCGAAGCTACATGGGCCCAACTAAGCATTGGGTCCACATAAGGCTTAACTAAATGTTGGGCCCAATGAAGGCCCATGTAAGTTGTGGGCCTGGCGCACCCACGAAGTGCTCAAATGGCCAGTCAGTGTAGGCCCAAGAAAGTTGCGGTCCAGCCCAATTGTGGCCCGCTGAAATGCAGCCCCGTTAGAGGGCGAATGTTTCGGCCCGGTCGCCTACATCAGATTTTCGCCATTTTTTTAGATAGCCAATGATGGCATATACGGTAACTAGTGGGAATTAAGAACAAACCTACTCTATACAATAAAGAAATTATGGCATAGTAACTTACAATAAACCTACACTATACAATAAAGGATTTATGGTATATTACATCCACTGGGCATTGAAGTTTGCCACCTGTGATCATAAAGCGCAACGGACAAGCAGATTACAAAAACTAGGCGCCATTGCAGGGTAACAAAATAATACTAAACCAAGACCACTTTCAAGACAGTTCAAGAAAGTTTAGCCTTGTGCGGGAGCTGCTGCGCAAGCAGTTGAGCAAGGATGTGAGACCGGCCTAGCATGTCGGTCATAGCTTCCATATGTAGCTCATTAGCAATGAGGTTCTCATTGGAGTTCTTCACGGTCTTCCTTAGAGATTGGACTTCAAGTCGAAGTTGAGTTGCATAATGCCTTTCCGCTGGAAGTTGAGACTGAAGAAGTCGAACTAATTCGGGCAGCGAATTCTGTGAGCTTGTGTGACTGCTAGTCTCAAGTAACTTGAACACTTCATCAAGACATGACTTTGGAGTTGTCTCACTATCTTCAAGATGTTTTGCCTTCTTTGCTGCAATATGTGCTGGGTTTGTCTCACAGCCTTCAGCAGACTTGTGCATGCCATCAGGCATATCACCTTGAAACAAGCACAGAGATGACAAGTTTTGCATGTATATAAATATAGATGGTAACTGTGCTGTCAATTCCATCGAATTTCAAATTAGAAAATAAAGAGACAGTTCAAAATGTCAATAGCATAATTTGGCATTGTTCATAATGCAGGGAGCTTCACCACACTACTGGATTACCATGTCAACAAAACAAGCATAGATGAAGGGCAAAAGACAATAATTGTCTCTATTTTGGTTAATGTGAATGGCATGTTGTTCATATCATCAGCCACATCAATCGTCTTCCCCGGCTTCCCGTTGATCCCTTCCTAGGCCTCGCCGTCGTCCACCGCCTTGGTGCTCTCGGCACGGCGTGGTCAACATGGTCAATGAATGACAGCCATCGGAAGAGGATGCTACTTCATGAGCTTGTGTTGGTTTTTTCCTTGAGGAGGAAAGGGTCATGCAACAAAGTAGAGTAAGTATTTCCCTCAGTTTTGAGAACCAAGGTATCAATCCAGTAGGAGACAACACACAAGTCACCGAATACCTTCACAAACAATCAAACAACTTGCACCCAACGCGATAAAGGGGTTGTCAATCCCTTCACGGTTACTTGCAAAAGTATAGATAGATAAACGGTAAAGTAAATATTTTTGGTATTTTTGGTTTATAGATCGGAAAGTAAAAGATTGCAAAAAGAGTAGATTGGAAGCTAATATTGTAGATCGAAAACTTATATGATGGAAAATATACCCCGGGGCCATAGGTTTCACTAGAGGCTTCTCTCAAGATAGAAAATATTATGATGGGTGAACAAATTACTGCCGAGCAATTAATAGAAAAGCGCAAAGTTATGATGATATCTAAGGCAATGATGATGAATATAGGCATCACGTCCGTGTCAAGTAGACCGAAACGATTTTGCATCTACTACTATTACTCCACACATCGACCGCTATCCAGCATGCTTCTAGAGTATTAAGTTCATAAAGAACAGAACAACGCATTAAGCAAGATGAGATGATGTAGAGGAATTAACTCAAGCAATATGATGAAAACCCCATCTTTTTATCCTTGATGGCAACAATACAATACGTGCCATGCTGCCCCTACTATCACTAGAAAAGGACACCGCAAGATTGAACCCAAAGCTAAGCACTTCTCCTATTGCAAGAAAAACCAATCTAGTTGGCCAAACAAAACCGATAGTTCGAAGAGAATTACAAAGATATCAAATCATGCATAAAATGATTCAGAGGAGATTCAAATAATATTTATAGATAAGTTGATCATAAACCCACAATTAATCGGATCTCGGCAAACACACCTCAAAAAAGTATTACATCAAATAGATCTCCAAGAACATCAAGGAGAACATGGTATTAAGAATCAAAGAGAGAGAAGAAGCCATCTAGCTACTAGCTATGGACCCGTAAGTTTGTGGTACAGTACTCACGCTTCATCAGAAGGGCAATGGAGTTGATGTAGAAGCTGTTGGGGAACGTAGCATAAATTCAAAATTTTCCTACGTGTCACCAAGATCTATCTATGGAGTCATCTAGCAACGAGGGAGGAGTGGATCTACATACCCTTGTAGATCGCGCGCGGAAGCGTTCAAGAGAACGGGGTCGATGGAGTCGTACTCGTCGTGATTCAAATCACCGATGATCCTAGTGCCGAACGGACGGCACCTCCGCGTTCAACACACGTACGGAACGGAGACGTCTCCCATGCCTTGATCCAGCAAGGAGGAGGGAGAGGTTGATGAAGATCCAGCAGCACGACGGCGTGGTGGAAGTAGCGGGATTCCAACAGGGCTTCGCTAAGCGCTGCGGGAGGAGGAAGATGTGTCACGGGAGGGGAAGGGAGGCGCCAGGCCTTAGATTGGTTTGTTCCTCCTTTTTCCCCACTATATATAGGGCCAAGGGAGAGGGGGAGGCGCAGCCCTTGCCCCTTCCTCCAAGGAAGGGTGCGGCCAAGGGTGGGGAGGAGTCCATCCTCCCTAAGGCACCTCGGAGGTGCCTTCCCCTTTTAGGACTCTCCCCTTTTTCTCTTCTCTTGGTGCATGGGCCTCTTGGGGCTGGTGCCCTTGGCCCATATAGGCCAAGGCACACCCCCTACAGCCCATGTGGCCCCCCGGGGCAGGTGGCCCCACCCGGTGGACCCTCGGGACCCTTCCGGTGGTCCCGGTACAATACCGGTGACCCCGAAACTTGTCCTGATGGCCGAAATAGCACTTCCTATATATAATTCTTTACCTCCGGACCATTCCGGAACTCCTCGTGACGTCCGGGATCTCATCCGGGACTCCGAACAACTTTCGGGTTACCGCATACTAATATCTCTATAACCCTAGCGTCACCGAACCTTAAGTGTGTAGACCCTACGGGTTCGGGAGACATGCAGACATGACCGAGACGTTCTCCGGTCAATAACCAACAGCGGGATCTGGATACCCATGATGGCTCCCACATGTTCCACGATGATCTCATCGGATGAACCACAATGTCAAGGACTTAATCAATCCCGTATACAATTCCCTTTGTCTATCGGTATGTTACTTGCCCGAGATTCGATCGTCGGCATCCAATACCTAGTTCAATCTCGTTACCGGCAAGTCTCTTTACTCGTTCCGTAACACATCATCCCGTGATCAACTCCTTGGTCACATTGCGCATATGATGATGTCCTACCGAGTGGGCCCAGAGATACCTCTCCGCTTACACGGAGTGACAAATCCCAGTCTCGATTCGTGCCAACCCAACAGACACTTTCAGAGATACCTGTAATGCACCTTTATAGTCACCCAGTTACGTTGTGACGTTTGATACACCCAAAGCACTCCTACGGTATCCGGGAGTTGCACAGTCTCATGGTCTAAGGAAATGATACTTGACATTAGAAAAGCTTTAGCATACGAACTATACGATCTTTGTGCTAGGCTTAGGATTGGGTCTTGTCCATCACATCATTCTCCTAATGATGTGATCCCGTTATCAACGACATCCAATGTCCATGGTTAGGAAACCGTAACCATCTATTGATCAACGAGCTAGTCAACTAGAGGCTTACTAGGGACATATTATGGTCTATGTATTCACACGTGTATTACGATTTCCGGATAATACAGTTATAGCATGAATAAAGACAATTATCATGAACAAGGAAATATAATAATAACTAATTTATTATTGCCTCTAGGGCATATTTCCAACAGAAGCCCTCCGTGATCGAATCCCCCTCCGGCGGGACGCCGGAAAAGGCCTCTAGGGATCTCACGGGTACAGAAAGTTGCGGCAGTGGAAAAGTGTTTTCGTGGCTCCCCTGGTTGGTTTGGGGATATATGGGAATATATTGTTGGGAAACGTAGCATGCAATTTCAAAAAAATTCCTATGCTCACGCAAGATCTATCTAGGAGATTCATAGCAACGAGAGGGGGAGAGTATGTCTACGTACCCCTCGTAGACCGAAAGCGGAAGCGTTTGACAAGGCGGTTGATGTAGTCGGACTTCTTCTAGCTCCGACCGATCAAGCACCGAACGTACGACACCTCCGAGTTCTACACACGTTCAGTGCGATGACGTCCCTCGCCTTCTTGATCCAGCAAGGTGTCGAGGAAGTAGATGAGTTCCGTCAACATGACAGCGTGGCGACGGTGATGGTGAAGTGATCCACGCAGGGCTTCGCCTAAGCACCGCGAGAATATGACCGAGGTTGTAAACTATGGAGGGGGGCACCACACACGGCTAACAATTGATGTTGTGTGTCTTCTAGGCGCCTCCCCCTCATATATATATATATATAGGTAGAAGGGAGAGGGAGCATCCAAGGGGGGCGCCCCAAGTAGGAGGAATCCTACTTGGGGTCCTCCCCAATTCTCCCCCCTTCCTTATTAACCCGAGGGGAAAGGAAAGAGAGGGGGAGGGAAGGAAGGAGGAGGCCGAATCCTCCCCTTTCCTTCTCCTTTCCCCTCTTTCCTTCTCCTCCTACTTCAGCCTATATGGGGGTGCACTAGCCCCTTGTGGGCTGGTCTATCCGTCTCTTGGCCCATAAGGCCCATATCTTTGTCGGGGGGTGCCCGAAACCCCTTCCGGTGACCCAACATGTACCCGATACCCTCGGGAACACTTCCGGTGTACGTATACTATCGTCCTATATATCAATCTTTACCTCTCAACCATTTAGAGACTCCTCTTCATGTCTATGATATCATCCGGGACTCCGAACAACATTTGGTCACCAAATCACATAACTCATATAATAATAATCGTCATCGAACGCGTTAAGCATGCGGACCCTACGGGTTCGAGAACTATGTAGACATGATCGAGGCACCTCTCCGGTCAATAACCAATAGCGGAACCTGGACGCTCATATTGGTTCCTACATATTCTACGAAGATCTTTATCGGTCAAACCACACAACAACATACGTTGTTCCCTTTGTCATCGGTATGTTACTTGCCCGAGATTCGATCGTCGGTATCCCAATACTTAGTTCAATCTCGTTACCGGCAAGTCTCTTTACTCGTTCCGTAATACATCATCCCGCAACTAACTCATTAGTCACTTTTCTTGCAAGGCTTCTTATGATGTGTGTTACCGAGAGGGCCCGGAGATACCTCTCTGATACTCGGAGTGACAAATCCTAATCTCGAGCTATGCCAACCCAACAAACACCTTCGAAGATATCTGTAGAGCGTCTTTATAATCACCCAGTTACGTTGTGACGTTTGATAGCAAACAAGGTATTGCTACGGTATCCGGGAGTTGCATAATCTCATAGTCAAAGGAATATGTATTTGACATGAAGAAAGAAATAAAACTGAAATATCAATATGCTAAGATAACGGATGGGTCTTGTCCATCACATCATTCTCCTAATGATGTGATCCCGTTCATCAAATGACAACACATGTCTATGGTTAGGAAAGTTAACTATCTTTGATTAACGAGCTAGTCTAGTAGAGGCTTACTAGGGACACGATGTTTTGTCTATGTATCCACACATGTATCAAGTTTCCGGTTAATACAATTCTAGCATGAATAATAAATATTTATCATGATATAAGGAAATATAAAATAACAACTTTATTATTGCCTCTTGGGCATATTTCCTTCAGTCTCCCACTTGCACTAGAGTCAATAATCTAGTTCACATCGCCATGTGATTTAACATCAATAGTTCACATCTTTATGTGATTAACACCCATAGTTCACATCGCCATGTGACCAACACCCAAAGGGTTTATTAGAGTCAATAATCTAGTTTACATCACTATGTGATTAACACCCAAAGAGTACTAAGGTGTGATCGTGTTTTTGCTTGTGAGAGAAGTTTAGTCAACGGGTCTGCCACATTCAGATCTGTATGTATTTTGCAAATTTCTATGTCTACAATGCTCTGCATGGAGCTACTCTAGATAATTGCTCCCACTTTCAATATGTATCCAGATCAAGACTCAGAGTCATCCAGATCGGTGTCAAATCTTGCATCGACGTAACTCTTTACGGCGAACTCTTTATCATCTCCATAACCGAGAAACATTTCCTTAGTCCTGTTTAGGTACCTAAGGATAATTTTGATCGCTGTCCAGTGATCTACTCCTAGATCACTATTGTACCCCCTTGCCAAACTCATGGCAAGGCACACAACAGGTCTGGTACATAGCATGGCATACTTTATAGAACCTATGACTAAGGCATATAGGGAATGACTTTCATTCTATCTCTAATTTCTGTCGTGGTTGGGTTTTGAGTCTTACTCAAAGTCACACCTTGTAACACAGGAAAGAACCCTTTCTTTGACTGATCCATTTTGAACTGCTTCAAAACTTTATCAAGGTATGTGCTTTGTGAAAGTCCTATCAAGTGTCTTGATCTATCTCTATAGATTTTGATGCCCAATATATAAGCAGCTTCACCGAGGTCTTTCATTTGAAAAATTCTTATTCAAGTATCCTTTTATGATATCCAGAAATTCTATATCATTTCCAATCAACAATATGTCATCCACATATAATACTAGAAATGCTTCAGATCCCACACTCACTTTCTTGTAAATACAGTCTTCTCCAAAAGTCTATATAAAACCATATGCTTTGATCACCTCATCAAAGCGTATATTCCAACTTCGAGATGCTTACACAAGTCCATAAATGGAACACTGGAGCTTGCACACATTGTTAGCACCTTATGATTCACGTTCGACCTTTCGATCTCCAGTGTTCCAAGGCCATGTTGTACATGCCAGGCTCGTCAAGTTTAACCCGACTATTCTGCATGTGCAAAACTATCTTGCACCCATTGTATGGAACGTAGAGTCTATCACACCGATCATCACGTGGTGTCTCAACACGACAAACTGTCGCAACGGTGCATACTCAGGGAGAACACTTATACCTTGAAATTTTGTTAAGGGATCATCTTATAATGCTACCGTGATACGTCTCCGTCGTATCTACTTTTCCAAACACTTTTGCCCTTGGTTTGGACTCTAACTTGCATGATTTGAATGGAACTAACCTGGACTCATGCTATTTTCAGCAGAATTGCTATGGTGTTATTTTTTGTGCAGAAGTAGAAGTTCTCGGAATGACCTAAAAATCAACGGAGCATTATTCTGGAACATATAATGAAGATTGGAAGGAAGATCCAAGTCAGGGGGTGTCCCACCTGTCCACGAGGGTGGGGGCGCGCCTGCCCCCCTGGGCGCGCGCCCTGCCTCGTGGGCCCCCTGACGCTCCACCGACCTCAACCTGGACTCCATATATTCACTTTCGGGGAGAAAAAACCAGAGGAGAAGGATTCATCACGTTTTACGATATAGAGCCGCCGCCAAGCCCTAAACTCTTTTGGGAGGACTGATCTGGAGTCCGTTCGGGGCTCCGGAGAGGGGAATCTGTCGCCATCGTCATCATCAACCATCCTCCATCACCAATTTCATGATGCTCACCGCCGTGCGTGAGTAATTCCATCGTAGGCTTGCTGGACGGTGATGGGTTGGATGAGATTTATCATGTAATCGAGTTAGCTTTGTTAGGGTTTGATCCCTAGTATCCACTATGTTTTGAGATTGATGTTGCTATGACTTTGCTACGCTTAATGCTTGTCACTCGGGCCCGAGTGCCATGATTTCAGATCTGAACCTATTATGTTTTCATCAATATATGAGAGTTCTAGATCCTATCTTGCAAGTCTATAGTCACCTATTATGTGTTATGATCCGTTAACCCCAAAGTGAAAATAATGGGGATACTTACCGGTGATGACCGTAGTTTCAGGAGTTCATGTATTCACTATGTGTTAATGCTTTGTTCCGGTACTCTATTAAAAGGAGGCCTTAATATCCCTTAGTTTTCACTAGGACCCAGCTGCCACAGGAGGGTAGGACAAAAGATGCCATGCAAGTTCTTTTCCATAAGCACGTATGACTATATTCGGAATGCATGCCTACATTACATTGATGAACTGGAGCTAGTTCTGTGTCACCCTAGGTTATGACTGTTACATGATGAACCGCATCCGGCATAATTCTCCATCTCCGATCCATTGCCTACGAGCTTTCCATATATTGTTCTTCGCTTATTTACTTTTCCGTTGCTATTGTTATCATTACTACAAAATACCAAAAACATTACTTTTGCTACCGTTACTTTTGCTATCGTTACCACTACTATCATATTACTTTGCTACTAAACACATTGCTGCAGATATTAAGTTTCCAGGTGTGGTTGAATTGAAACTCAGTTGCTAATACTTGAGAATATTCTTTGGCTCCCCTTGTGTCGAATCAATAAATTTGGGTTGAATACTCTATCCTCAAAAACTGTTGCGATCCCCTATACTTGTGGGTTATCAATACTATTTTCTGGCACCGTTGCCGTGAAGCATAGCTCTATTCTTTGAGTCACTTGGGATTTATATCCGCTTATCATTATGAAGAACTTGAAAGACACTAAAACAAAAATGTATCCCTCAACTACGAGGGGAGGTAAGGAACTGCCATCTAGCTCTGCGCTCGATTCACCTTCTATTTTGAGGAAGCTTGCGACACCTATACCTGCTTCTGCTATTAATTCTGATATGTTGCATGCTATTGATGATGCCACTTCTGCTATGCATGATACTTATGATGAAACTACTTCTATGCTTGATACTACTATGCCACTGGGTGAATTTCTTGACGAACAACTTGCTAGGGATAGAGAGAATGAAATTATTGAAACTGATAATATTGATGAAAGTGATGATGTAGACTCTCCCCCTACATATGAATTACCTGTTGTGCCTGAGGGCTATGTTATGGATGAAGAAACTGCTAGAGATTTTCTTGCTTGCAATGATAGGAGTGATCTTAAGAAATTATTAGCTAAGCTAAAACAAAAAAACTTTGAATGCTAGAATGAAATATGATCCTAGTTATGCTACTTCACCTATCTTTGTTACTGATAAGGATTATGATTTCTCTGTTGATCCTGAGATAATTGCTTTAGTTGAATCTGATCCTTTCTATGGTTATGAATCTAAAACTGTTGTGGCACATCTTACTAAATTAAATGATATAGCTACCCTGTTCACTAATGATGAGAGAACTCATTATTATTATATCCTTAAAATATTTCCATTCTCATTAAAGGGTGATGCTAAGATATGGTTTAATTCTCTTGATCCTGGTTGTGTGCGTAGTCCCCAGGATATGATTTATTACTTCTCTGCTAAATATTTCCCTGCTCATAAGAAACAAGCTGCTTTAAGGGAAATATATAATTTTGTGCAAATTGAAGAAGAGATTCTCCCACAAGATTGGGGGAGGCTTCTCCAATTACTTAATGCTTTGCCTAATCATCCTCTTAAGAAAAATGAAATACTTGATATCTTTTATAATGGACTAACGGATGCTTCCAGAGACCACCTGGATAGTTGTGCTGGTTGTGTTTTCAGGGAAAGAACACCAGATGAAGCTGAAATTTTATTGAATAATATGTTGACTAATGAAAATAATTGGACACTTCCTCATCCAATTCCTGATCCAGTTCCTGAACCAACTCCTAAGCCAACTCCGAAGAAGAGGGGTATTCTATTCCTCAGTCCTGAAGATATGCAAGAGGCAAAGAAATCTATGAAGGAAAAAGGTATTAAAGCTGAAGATGTTAAGAATTTACCTCCTATTGAAGAAATACATGGTCTTAATTTACCGCTTGTTGAAGAAGTACATGGTCTTGATAACCCGACACAGGTAGTAAAGGTAAATTCTATCTATAGATATGATAAAGCTGAAATCCCATTTACTAAGTTTGCTAGCCCATGCTTGGATGAGTTTGATGACTTTATGGTCAAACAAGAAAACTTCAATGCTTATTTTGGTAGAGAATTAAAATGCAATGCTGATATGCTTGAACACTTGGGTGATTATATGGCTAATGTTAAAGGTGAACTTAAACTTATTAGTAAACATGCTTCTATGGTTACCACTCAAGTAGAACAAGTACTTAAAGCTCAGAATGATTTGCTCAACGAATTAAATAGTAAGAAAAATGATAATGCTGTTAGAGTTATGACTAGAGGTGGTAAAATGACTCAGGAACCTTTGTATCATGAGGGCCATCCTAAGAGAATTGAGCAAGATTCTCAGAGAAATATTATTGATGCACCTAGTCATTCTAAAAGGAAGAAAAAGAAAAATGATAGGACTTTGCATGCTTCTAGTTAACCTGTTACTGACACACCTGAGAATCCTAATGATATCTCTATTTCTGATGCTGAAACACAATCTGGTAATGAAGATGAACCTAGAAATAATGTTAATGATGATGTTCATATTGATGCTCAACCTAGTAATGACAATGAAGTAGAGATTGAACCTGTTGTTGATCTTGATAACCCACAATCAAAGAATCAACGTTATGATAAGAGAGACTTTGTTGCTAGGAAGCACGGTAAGGAAAGAGAACCATGGGTCCAGAAACCCATGCCTTTTCCTCCTAAACCATCCAAGAAAAAGGATGATGAGGATTTTGAGCACTTTGCTGAAATGATTAGACCTATCTTCTTGCGTATGTGTTTGACTGATATGGTCAAAATGAATCCTTATGCTAAGTATATGAAAGAAATTTTTACTAATAAAAGAAAGATACCGGAAGCTGAAATTTCCACCATGCTTGCTAATTATACTTTTAAAGGTGGAATACCTAAGAAACCAGGAGATCCCGGAGTACCAACTATACAATGCTCCATTAAAAGAAACTATGTTAAAATTGCTTTATGTGATCTTGGAGCCGGTGTTAGTGTTATGCCTCTCTCTTTATATCGTAGACTTGATTTGAATAAGTTGACACCTACTGAAATATCTTTGCAAATGGCTGATAAATCAACTGCTATACCTGTCGGTATTTGTGAGGATGTGCCTGTTGTGGTTGCGAACGTTACTATTTTAACGGACTTTGTTATTCTTGATATTCCTGAGGACGATAGTATGTCTATTATTCTTGGAAGACCCTTTTTGAATACCGCAGGGGCTGTTATTGATTGCACCAAAGGCAGTGTCACTTTTCATGTGAGTGGCAATGAGCATACGGTACACTTTTCGAGGAAACAACCTCAAGTTCATAGTATAAACTCTATTGGAAAAATTCCATCGATTATTTTTGGAGGTTTTGAATTTCCTCTTCCTACTGTCAAGAAGAAATATGATATTCTTATTGTTGGGGATGTGCATATCCGCGTTGAGGTAACCTAGTGTTATTCGAAAATTCTCCGATTCCATGTTATTTGGAATGAGTTTGTTAGCAAGACCTGATCAACCTTGTTAGTGGATTCCTTTTGATGAGCATGATATGGATGAATTTAGAAAACACAACTCTTTGTACCCTCTTTTTACTTTTTGTTATTTATATTAAATAAAGAAAAAATAGTAATTTCTGTCTATTTTCTGAATTATCCATGCAATAAAAAATACCCCGAAAATAAAAGTTCTCCAAATGCCCTGAAATTTAAATATGATTTTTTCTAGAATATTTGAGAATATCTGACACTGAGAACACAACAGGGGGAGCAAGCACCGGGCCACGAGGGTGGAGGGCGCACCCCCTGCCTCATGGGCCCACAGTGGCTCCCCTCCACTTATTCCAGCTACCACACACTCCTTCTTCCTCCCACAAACACCACTAACCAGCTCAAACCCGAGCCCAAGCTCATTTTGTTGCCATTTTCGATCTCCTTGCTCAAAGCACCTCTCACAAAACTGCTTTGGGGGATTGTTCCTTGGTATGTGACTCCTCCAATGGTCCAATTAGTTTATGTTCTAGTGCTTTATTCATTGCATATTTTTGCTGCTTAGGTGACCCTGTTCTTGAGCTTGCATGTCAAATTTATATGGTCAAAAGTAGTTTTGATGCATGATATTACCTCTAGGCACTTGTAGGAGTAGTTGCTATCAATATTGTTGAGTTTGGTTCACTTTTATTTTGAAGTTACTAAAATTTCAGAAATTTTTCTAAGGAAGAAATATGTTTAGGAAAATGTACCAAGGTGGTCCTTCAAGGAAGCAAGGACCCAGGCTCGCAATGTGCGATGCCGACGAAGAACCACCGAGGGACGCTCAAGTGCGGGCTTGTGAATGGCCTTCGGAGGACTTTATGGATCGAGCAGGAATCAAGGAAGAATTTAACGCATATGTGTGTAATGCTGATCTTGAGAGCTTTGAGGTAGACAAATGCCGCCAGTACCACCATCTCACTAATTCCTTTGTGAGGAGGTTTGAATTTTCATCATCACGCAATTCTCAAACTGTCCTGTTTGATCTCTATGAAAATTCTTATACTATGGACTTAGAGGATTTTAATACTGCTTGCAAACTTCCACAATGGGGTAGTCCTAATGAACCTCGCAAATCTAAATTTAGAGATTTTATTGCTAGTATAACTGTTGGGGAATCTAGAGAGATAACACAAGCTACCATAGGGAGCATTCATTTTCCTGCTATACATTATTTTGCTCTCTTCATAGGTAGGTGCATAAATGGTAAGGATGAAGCATGTCACATGTGTGTCCCTGACCTTAGTGTTCTCAGAAGTGCTGTATTAGAAGATAGACATTATAATTTGGGAGCCATTGTTGTACGTAGGTTGCATAATAATATATTTAGTGGAGATTTCTTCGGTGGAATTTATGCAACCCGTCTAGCTAATTTTCTTGGTGTACCCATACGTGGGTATGATGTTGAGTTGCCTCCTGTTTATTTGGATTATGAGGCCATGGTTCGTCATCAGTTTGTTGAGAGTAACGATCAGTTCCTCTAGTACCGACTAATATTTGACAGACGACGCACCTATCACGTCGCTCTCCCTGCTCCAGCTTTCTTTGACTTTCAGGCAAAATGGAGATATGTTATAACCAGGGAGGAGGCGGACGAGTATACGAGGAGGATGGAGACGGCCTGTCTCCAAGCGGCAGCTCATGAGACAATAGTTGCTGCATCTCAGTACGACCCCAACTATCACTTTGGATATCCGCCAGGCCAGCCGTGGCCATAGACCAACTTAGGCCAAAAGCCTAAGCTTGGGGGAGTACGTATTTCTCACCGAAATTACATTCATGTTCACACACTCAATGCTAGTTGTCGGTGCTCATACTTTTTCATTGTATCATCCATGCTAGTTTATTTTCCTTTTTATGCTTTCTTCTTGTGTGTTTGATAAACCTTAAGAAAAACAAAAAAATTAGTTGCAACTTTTAGTTAGTTTACTTTCCATGCTTGTAGTAGTAATTAAAAAGAAAACTCAAAAAGATCTCTCGTTCTTCTTTTGCTTGTTGGGAGCTTTCCCATGTAAATAGTTTTATTTCTTTTCTTTGGGGGTCGATAGGAGAAGACCATAATGAAAATGTTGAAGTGGCTCTTATATGCATTATTGTTGATCTGACAAAGAGCCCATATTACCTTGTCTTCTCTCTTGAATTGAATGCTTACAGATTCCAGCTTAGTCCAATGCACGTGCACTATTATTATTATCCACACTATTCGGTCATGCAAGTGAAAGGCAATAATGATGTTTATATGATGAACTTATTGAGATGAGAAAAGCTGGTATGAACTTGACCTCTCCTGTTTTTGTAAATATGATTAGTCCATCGTTCCTGATTCAGCCTATTATGAATGAAACATGTTTGCAATGAAAATTAGAGATTATAGTTGCTTATGCCATACTTAATTTGCTAGGAGTTTATAATGGTTTACCTTGTGTGCCAACATTCTATTAAAATGGTTGTGATGTGGTATGATAGGGTGGTATCCTCCTTTGAATGATTTGAGTGGCTTGACTTGGCACATGTTCACGCATGTAGTTAAAACAAAATCAACATAGCCTCCATGATATTTATGTTCATGGTGCATTATATCCTACTCATGCTTGCATTCGGTGTTGATTAATTTTAATGCATGTTCATGACTGTTGTCGTTCTCTAGCTGGTCGCTTCCCAGTCTTTTGCTAGCCTTCACTTGTACTAAGCGGGAATACTGCTTGTGCATCCAATTCCATAAACCCCAAAGTTCTTCCACATGAGTCCACCATACCTACCTATATATGGTATCTACCTGCCGTTCCAAGTAAATTTGTATGTGCCAAACTCTAAACCTTCAAATAAATATCCTGTTTTGTATGCTCGAATAGCTCATGTATCAACTAGGGCTTTCCGTATCTTCCATGTTAGGTGGGTTATTCTCAAGAGGAGTGGACTCCGCTCCTCACTCACGAGAAAATGGCTGGTCACCGGGATGCCCAGTCACATGCTTTATGCAAATCAAATCAAAATAACTGCAAACAAAACTCCCCCGGGACTCTTGTTAGTTGGAGGAACTCGTTGTTTCGAGCAAGCCATGGATTGATGCTTGTTGGTGGAGGGGGAGTATAAACTTTACCATTCTGTTTGGGAACCGCCTATAATGTGTGTAGCATGGAAGATATCGCCATCTCTTGGTTGTTATGTTGACAATGAAAGTATACCGCTCAAAATATTATTCATATCTATTTCAAAACCGAGCTCTGGCACCTCTACAAATACCTACTTCCCTCTGTGAAGGGTCTATCTATTTACTTTTATGCTGAGTCATCATCCTCTTATTAAAAAGCACCAGTTGGAGAGCACCGCTATCATTTGCATTCATTACTATTAGTTTACATTGAGTATGACTTGACTAGATCTATTTTACCATGAATTACAATGTCTAGTCAGTCCTTGATCTTTAAAGGTTCTCTGCATTTATGTTTTGCGGTCTCAGAAAGGGCTAGCGAGATACCATCTTGTTATATCATATCATGATTGTTTTGAGAAAGTGTTGTCATCCGAGATTTATTATTATTGCTCGCTAGTTGATTATGCCATTGATATGAGTAAACATGAGACCTAAATGTTATTGTGAATATGGTTAGTTCATAATCTTTGCTGAAAACTTGAATGCTGGCTTTACATATTTACAACAACAAGAGTAAACAGAGTTTGTAAAAGTTTTTCTTTATCACTTTCAGTTTATCAACTGAATTGCTTGAGGACAAGCAAAGGTTTAAGCTTGGAGAGTTGATACATCTCCGTCGTACATACTTTTCCAAACACTATTGCCCTTGTTTTGGACTCTAACTTGCATGATTTGAATGGAACTAACCCGGACTGACGCTGTTTTCAGCAGAATTGCTATGGTGTTATTTTTGTGCAGAAATAAAAGTTCTCGGAATGACCTGAAAATCAACGGAGCATTATTCTGGAACATATAATGAAGATTGGAAGGAAGATCCACGTCAGGGGGTGTCCCACCTGTCCACGAGGGTGGGGGCGCGCCTGCCCGCCTGGGCGCACCCCCTACCTCGTGGGCCCCCTGACGCTTCACCGACCTCAACCTGGACTCCATATATTCACTTTCCGGGAGAAAAAACCAGAGGAGAAGGATTCATCGCGTTTTACAATATGGAGCCACCACCAAGCCCTAAACTCTCTCGGGAGGGCTGATCTGGAGTCCGTTCGGGGCTCCGGAGAGGGGAATCCGTCGCCATCGTCATCATCAACCATCCTCCATCACCAATTTCATGATGCTCACCGCCGTGCGTGAGTAATTCCATCGTAGGCTTGCCGGACGGTGATGGGTTGGATGAGATTTATCATGTAATCGAGTTAGTTTTGTTAGGGTTTGATCCCTAGTATCCACTATGTTCTGAGATTGATGTTGCTATGACTTTGCTATGCTTAATGCTTGTCACTAGGGCCCGAGTGCCATGATTTCAGATCTGAACCTATTATGTTTTCATGAATATATGAGAGTTCTTGATCCTATCTTGCAAGTCTATAGTCACCTACTATGTGTTATGATCCGGCAACCCCGAAGTGACAATAATCGGGACCACTTCCGGTGATGACCGTAGTTTGAGGAGTTCATGTATTCACTATGTGTTAATGCTTTGGTCCGGTACTGTATTAAAAGGAGGCCTTAATATCCCTTAGTTTCCGCTAGGACCCCGCTGCCACGGGAGGGTAGGACAAAATATGTCATGCAAGTTCTTTTCCATAAGCACGTATGACTATATTCGGAATACATGCCTACATTACATTGATGAACTGGAGCTAGTTCTGTGTCACCCTAGGTTATGACTATTACATGATGAACCGCATCCGGCATAATTCTCCATCACAGATCCATTGCCTACGAGCTTTCCATATATTGTTCTTCGCTTATTTACTTTTCCGTTGCTATTGTTATCATTACTACAAACTACCAAAAACATTACTTTTGCTACCGTTACTTTTGCTATCGTTACCACTACTATCATATTACTTTGCTACTAAACACTTTGCTGCAGATATTAAGTTTCCAAGTGTGGTTGAATTGACAACTCAGATGCTAATACTTGAGAATATTCTTTGGCTCCCCTTGTGTCGAATCAATAAATTTGGATTGAGTACTCTACCCTCGAAAATTGTTGCGATCCCCTATACGTGTGCGTTATCATACCATCGTACTAAAAATAAGATGCATAAAAGATAAACATCACATGCAATCAAAATATGTGACTTGATATGGCCATCATCATCTTGTGCTTTTGATCCCCATCTCCAAAGCACGGTCATGATCTCCATCTTCACCGACTTGACACCTTGATCTCCATCATAGCGTCATTGTCGTCTCGCCAACTATTGTTTCTACAACTATAGCTAACACATGGTGATAAAGTAAAGCAATTACATGGCGTTTGCATATCATACAATAAAGAGACAACCATAAGGCTCATTCCGGTTGCCGATAAATTTTACAAAACATGATCATCTCATACAATAACATATATCACATCATGTCTTGACCATATCATATCACAATATGCCCTGCAAAAAGAAGTTAGACGTCGTCTACTTTGTTGTTGCAAGTTTTGCGTGGCTGCTACGGGCTTCTAGCAAGAACCGTTCTTACCTACGCATCAAAACCACAATGGTGATTTATCGAGTTTGCTGTTTTAACCTTCAACAAGGACTGGCCACAGTCAAATTCGATTCAACTAAAGTAGGAGAAATAGACACCCGCCAGCCAAATGTATACAAAACCAGTTGCATGTTTGTCTGTGGAACCGGTCTCATGGACGTGGTCATGTAAGGTTGGTCTGGGCCACTTCATCCAACAATTCCCCCGAATCAAAATAAGACATTGGTGGTAAGTAGTATGACGATCACCGCTCGCAACTCTTTGTGTTCTACTCGTGCATATCATTTACACATAGACCTGGCTCGGATACCACTGTTGGGAACATAGCATGCAATTTCAAAAAAAATCCTATGCTCATGCAAGATCTATCTAGGAGATTCATAGCAACGAGAGGGGGAGAATGTGTCTACGTACCCTCGTAGACCGAAAGCGGAAGCGTTTGACAACGTGGTTGATGTAGTCGAATTTCTTCTAGCTTTGACCAATCAAGCACCGAACGTACGCCACCTCTGAGTTCTGCACACGTTCAGCGCGATGACGTCCCTCGCCTTCTTGATCCAGCAAGGTGTCGAGGAAGTAGACGAGTACCGTCAACATGATGGCGTGGTGATGGTGATGCTGAAGTGATCCGCGTAGGGCTTCGCCGAAGCACCGCAAGAATATGACCGGGGTTGTAAACTGTGGAGGGGGGCACCGCACACGGCTAACACTTGATGTTGTGTGCCCTCTAGGTGCCTCCCCCCTCATATATATAGTTGGGAGGTAGAGGGAGTAGCCAAGGGGGCGCCCCAAGTAGGAGGAATCCTACTTGGGGTCCTCCCAAATTCGCCCCCTTCCTTATTAACCAGAGGGGAAATGAAAGAGGGGGAGGGAAGGAAGGGGGAGGCCGAATCCTCCCCTTTCCTTCTCCCTTCGCCTCTTTCCTTTTCCTCCTATTTAGGCCTATACGGGGGTGCAATAGCCCCTTGTGGGCTGGTCTGTCCCTCTCTAGGCCCATAAGGCCCATATCTTTGTCGGGGGGGGGGGGGTCCCGGAACCCCTTCTGGTGACCCGATATGTACCTGATACCCTCCGAAACACTTCAGATGTCCGAATACTATCGTACTATATATCAATCTTTACCTCTCAACCATTTAGAGACTCCTCGTCATGTCCGTGATCTCATCCGGGACTCCGAACAACATTCCGTCACCAAATCACATAACTCATATAATACTAAATCGTCATCGAACGTTAAGCGTGCGGACCCTACGGGTTCGAGAACTATGTAGAAATGACTGAGACACCTCTCCGGTCAATAACCAATAGCGTTACTTGGATGCTCATATTGGCTCCTACATATTCTGCAAAGATCTTTATTGGTCGAACCGTTATGACAACATACATTATTCCCTTTCTCATTGATATGTTACTTGCCCGAGATTCGATCGTCCGTATCTTCATACCTAGTTCAATCTCGTTACCGGCAAGCCTCTTTACTCGTTCTGTAATACCTCATCCCGCAACTAACTCATTAGTCACTTTGCTTGCAAGGCTTCTTATGATGTGTATTACCGAGAGGGCCCAGAGATACCTCTCCGATACTCGGAGTGACAAATCCTAATCTCGATCTATGCCAACCCAACAAACACCTTCGGAGATACCTGTATAGCATATTTATAATCACCTAATTACGTTGTGACATTTGATAGCACACAACGTATTCCTCCGGTATCCGGGAGTTGCATAATCGCATAGTGGAAGGAATATGTATTTGACATGAAGAAAGCAATAGCAATAAAATTGAATGATCAATATGCTAAGCTAACAGACGGGTCTTGTCCATCACATCATTCTCCTAATGATGTGATCCCATTCATCAAATGACAACACATGTCTATGTTTAGGAAACTTAACCATCTTTGATTAACGAGCTAGTCTAGTAGAGGCTTACTAGGGACATGGTGTTTTGTCTATGTATTCACACATGTATCAAGTTTCCTGTTAATACAATTCTAGCATGAATGATAAAAATTTACCATGATATAAGGAAATATAAAATAACAACTTTATTATTGCATCTAGGGCATATTTCCTTCATATATAGGTGAAGAAATTAGGCCAGGAGGTGCACGAGGGGCCCATAAGGGTGGGCGGTGCGCCCTCCATCCTTGTGGCCGCCTCGTGGCTCCTTCAACTTGATCTCCAAGTCTTTGGTGTGTCTTATGGTCCAAGAAAAATCATCTCAAAGGTTTTATTCCGTTTGGACTCCGTTTGGTATTCCTTTTCTGCGAAACTCTAAAACAAGGGAAAACAGGAACTGGCACTAGGCTCTAGGTTAATTGGTTAGTCCCAAAAATAATATAAAATAGCATATTGATGCATATAAAACATCCAAAACAGATAATATAATAGCATGGAACAATAAAAAATTATAGATACATTGGAGGTGTATCAAGCATCCCCGAGCTTAATTCCTGCTCGTCCTCGATTAGGTAAATGATAAAAACAGAATTTTTGATGTGGAATGCTACCTCACATATTTATCCATGTAATTTATTTATTTTTGCATGAATGTTCAGATCTGTATGATTCAAAACAAAAGTTTAATATTGACATAAAAACAATACTCCCTCCATTCCTAAATATAGGGTGTATAGTTTTCGGCACGGAAATTAAAGAACGCACATGGAGGGAAAATTACACAAGTTTTGGGCGAGATTACACCAGACTAATTGGCATGAGAAAGTAGAGGAGCTTGCCTAATATAAGGAACTGTAATCAAATCCCTAAAAAAATATCCAAACGAGTGGTGCAATGCAACACACCTTATATTTTGGGGTTTTTCTCAAAAATCTATACACCTTATATCAAGGAACAGAGGGAATAATATTTGAAGCATACTAGCAAAGCAATTATGTCTTCTCAAAATAACATGGCCAAAGAAAGCTTATCCCTACATAATCATATAGTCTGGCAATGCTCCATCTTCATCACACAAAATATTTAAATCATGCACAACCCCGATGACAAGCCAAGCAATTGTTTCATACTTTTGATGTTCTCTAACTTTTTCAACTTTCACGCAATACATGAGCGTGAGCCATGGACATAGCACTATAGGTGGAATAGAGGGTGGTTGTGGAGAAGACAAAAAGAAGGAGATAGTTTCACATGAACTAGGCGTATCAATGGGCTATGAAGATACCCATTGTGACGCCCCAAGACCGGAGCTTCAGAAGCCTTCCAGGGTTTCCGAGATTCGTTGTGTGATTTGTTTCGTCTGTTGCATTCATCTTTGCATCATGTGCATTGCATCATGTCATCATGCAAACCTTTTTAAAACTCAACTAAATATACCGTATGGATCTTCGATCCATTTAAATTGAGGGAACACGAATGGTGATTTCTCTTTAAAACATACCCTCCCGATATTTAGGGAGATATTATAAAATATTCCATTAATTTGGAATTAACCATGACTCACTTGCATTTGAAACTCCTCTCGTCTCTAAATTATTTAAATCCTCCATCCTTCTCCCCTTGCTCCAAATCTAGTTGTGGAGCTTTGAAATTATGTCAAAGTAGTCACATGCCATTTCAGTTAACTTTAGGTTTAATTGAACCTCCAAATAAATCCCTTGGCTCTTTTCTTTTTCTGAAATATGGAAAAGAAACCCCTTTTCTTTCTTTTGGCCAGCCAAGCAGGCCTCCTGGCTTTTCCCTTCCATCCGAAGTGGCCCAAGGTCAAGCTGGGCCTCCAGGTGACCAAAGGCCAGCCCCGCCTCTCTCCCTCGTTAACCCTAGCGCCAGGGGAGAGCCCCCTGCTCGATCCCCATCTCCCTCCTGAGCATTGTCACGCAGGGAGACGGCAGCGCTAACCCCTCTCCCGATCCACTTCATTCCCTAGATCCCCTCGCTCGTCCTCCTCCAAACCCCGGCGCCGCTCCTCCTCTGCCATGGCCTTCCTCCTGCTTCTCCTCGGCGCCACCAACCCTCCTCGACCTCGCCGCCAGCAGCAGCTGCTGCACCCTCTCGCCGACGCCGCGCCCGGTCCTCCACCGCGCCCCGCCTTTGACCTCGGATTCCGCGCCCCATGGCCACGAGCGCCACCAGTAGCAGTTTCAGGCATCCCCGTCGCCGCCCTTCTACACCTCGTCTCCGGCCCTGCCCGTCGGAGTCACGCCTCCCGGTTCCCGCAGCTGCGTCGCGCCCGTCAACCAGCGGCGCTCCGGCCGTCTTCACCGGAGTACCACCAGGGAGCCGGGCCCCTGTGCGCCAGTGCCACGACTTCCTCCTATGCTCGCGAGCCTTGCTTCGCTGCTGCGCCTCCCTGGCCTCGCTGCCTCCGCAGGGCACCAGTAGCACGTCCACTTCGCTGTCCAGCGCCGCTGCGCCTTCGACCTATCACATCGTGAAGGAAACGAGCAGCAGCAAGCCCCATCGAGCTCCTACAAAAGCTGTCCGAGTCCTTGGCCAAAACCGCCCAAGTTGTCGCCTCTTTGCACCATGCAGTGTCACCCCTGGATCGGAACCACAAGCACCAAGTACACCACCCGCAAGACCCGGACTCCGAACGCCAAGTACCACTACAAACCCGAAGAATTCAGATGCATCAAGTCCCCGAGGAGACCCGTTTTTCGTCAAGTTCGACTACCCGTATCATCAAGAGCCACTACGGCCGGAGACCTCGGACCCGCCAAGTACCCCTTCGAGCTATCAATACCGCAAGCGCCAAGTAACACGACGACCCCCGAAGACTTCGAATTCGACAAGTCTGATGACGCTCTTGTACAACTACGTTGCCGAGTTTGGGACCGGCAAGACCGATGACGTGGAAACGCCAAGTACCCCTACGTGCGAAGACGCCAAAGACCATTTCGGGATTCATCAAGTACCGCTACCGATGACTTGAACCCCTACGAAAACGTGTTCCACTACCGTCGCCGAGATTGCGAGAACCTCTACCGACGACCTCAGAATGTGTACGACGACCGTTGTCGAAGACTCGTACCTCTACCGCTTCCCGAACATGTACCGCTACTTCCACAAGGGTCGTGAATGACTACATCCTCTACGAACCGATCCGCCTCGTAACGCATGCTTCGAAGGTATAACCACCGAGACGACGCCCGTGAACGAATGTTGTGTGTTGTATGAGATGCTCGCGTTTGCACCGTGCCCGACGTGTTTCTTGCATGTTCCCCGTTGCCATACCATCGTCTCGTGGGACACCCGTTTACCGGGATCACCCCACCGTCTTTTGACACGCTTCCATCACTTTTCCTTTTGCATCGGTATCTCCATGAGCTACCGGAACCAATATGTTGCCGTGGCATCATTTTTGGATTCGTCGCCGTGGCACCCTTTCTTTCCACCACGGTGACAAATGCTTCATAATGCTCTTATCAACATTTTCATTAAAATTGCATAATCTTGAACATGTCCTCCGCATCATGATAATAACATTTAAATGTTTAAAATTGTTGTTGCACCAATTTGCTAAATGCATATGGGGTTTTACCGGAATTGTTGTTGTTGTTGTTGTTTCCGGCCCCATTTAAATTGCTTAGATTGTGTAGTTTACTTTTGCTTCATCTCTTGCCATGTTTAACAACATTTAATATTGTTGGGTACCTAAACGGGAGAGAACTAAATAATTGATGTGGTGTTCCGTCAATATGCAACTCGTTGCATATTGAGCTCCACTTAACTTGTAGTTTTATTTGTGCCCTTTGCCATGCCATGCATTTTTAAATCGTACATGCATCATACTTGGTTGTGCATCATGCCTTGGTTATGTGATGGTTGTTTACTATGTTGTTTTCTTCTTTCCGGTGTTGCTTCTTCGGGTTGGTTCCGATAACGTCGTGTTTGTGAGGATTCGTTTGACTTCGTCCGTTTGTCTTCTTCATGGACTCGTTCTTCTTCCTTCCGGGATCTCAGGCAAGATGACCATACCCTCGAAATCACTTCTATCTTTGCTTGCTAGTTGCTCACTCTTTTGCTATGATGCGATACCTACCACTTGCTATATCATGCCTCCCATATTGCCATGTCAAGCCTCTAACCCACCTTGTCCTAGCAAACCGTTGTTTGGCTATGTTACCACTTTGCTCAGCCCCTCTTACAGCGTTGCTAGTTGCAGGTGAAGATGAAGATTATTCCATGTTGGAACATGGATATGTTGGGATATCACAATATCTCTATTTTTAATTAATGCATCTATATACTTGGTAAAGGGTGGAAGGCTCGGCCTTATGCCTGGTGTTTTGTTCCACTCTTGCCGCCCTAGTTTCTGTCATACTGGTGTTATGTTCCTTGATTTTGCGTTCATTACGCGGTTGGGTTATAATGGGAACCCCTTGACAGTTCGCCTTGAATAAAACTCCTCCAGCAAGGCCCAACCTTGGTTTTACCATTTGCACCAACAACCTATCACCTTCCCTTGGGTTCTGCAGACTCAAGGGTCATCTTTATTTTAACCCCCCGGGCCAGTGCTTCTCTAAGTGTTGGTCCGAATTGAATAGACTGTGGGGCCACCTCGGGGAAACTTGAGGGTTGGTTTTACTCGTAGGGTGTCTCATCCGGTGTGCCCTAAGAACGAGATATGTGCAGATCGTATTGGGATTTGTCGGCACATCCGGGCGGCTTTGCTGGTCTTGTTTTACCATTGTCGAAATGTCTTGTAACCGGGATTCCGAGTCTGATCGGGTCTTCCTGGGAGAAGGAATATCCTTCGTTGACCATGAGAGCTTGTGATGGGCTAAGTTGGGACACCCCTGCAGGGTTTTGAACTTTCGAAAGCCGTGCCCGCGGTTATGGGCAGATGGGAATTTATTAATGTCCGGTTGTAGAGAACTTGACACTTAACTTAATTAAAATGCATCAACCGCGTGTGTAGCCGTGATGGTCTCTTTCCGACGGAGTCCGGGAAGTGAACACGGTTCTTGTGTTATGTTTGACGTAAGTAGTTTCAGGATCACTTCTTGATCATTTCTAGTTCACGACCGTGCTTTGCTTCTCTTCTCGCTCTCTTTTGCGTAAGTTAGCCACCACATATGCTAGTGCTTGCTGCAGCTCCACCTCACATACCTTTTCCCTACCCATAAGCTTAAATAGTCTTGATCACGAGGGTGTGAGATTGCTGAGTCCCCGTGACTCACAGATTACTTCAAACAGTTGCAGGTGCCGATCATAACCGTGCAGGTGACGCAACCGAGCTCAAGGAGGAGCTCGATGAAGATCGTGTTCGCTGAGTTGTTTCGTTTTCCTTTCGATCAGTAGTGGAGCCAAGTTGGGGCAATCGGGGATCTAGCATTTGGGGTTGTCTTTCTTTATTTGGTTCCGTAGTCTTGTAAGCCAACTCTGTGCCTCTTTCTTATTCAGTACATGGGATGTGCTCTGATACCAACTTGTAACACCCACGATGCGGCTATATCTCCCACGTGTCGGAGCACGACTACATCCCATGTGCTGAATAAGAAAGAGGAACAGAGTTGGCATCGTGGGTGTTACAAGTCACCCCTTTACTTTGTTCGTTTTCAATTCTTATGGTGGTTCGTTCAAGAGTTCTCCTCCTTGGTTATCATATCAATTTATTCGTTGTTTCAATTCTACCAGTGGTTCGTTGAAGACCTTCCCAAGTTTGACGCTATATCTATCTTAATCCTTTCTACAAGAATAAGTAGCATGCCAAATCCAATGTGGGTCATCAATTTAATTGGTGAAGGATACGCATAACGTAATTCTTATTCTTGTTTCATCCAAGTGATTAATTCCTTATTCTGGAGGCTCATCAAATTCTCGGTTTCATTTGTTTCATCTTTTCTTTTCCCGGAGTTTCGAGATCTCTCAATTATATCACCATGGAGATTCACCTAAATCATCGCAAGGCTTCACCTTGTGTTTTCAACTCATCATTCCTTTCGTTTGATCATCCTTTTGTTTACCGGAGTTCTTCATGGAGGCTCTACATGATGGTTCGTCAAGGATTCTTTTCAGTCTTCAATTGTTCTTCAAGATCTCTTTCGAAGTTATGATCCGCCAAGCTATACTTCAAGCTTTCTTCATCTTGCATTCCGAAGCGCAATTCTTTCATATCTCATCTTTTGAGATGGTGTTATGTCATTGTTGATAATTTCCCTTCGTGTTTCATGATGCACAAGTTTTCAAGAGTGACATATCTTAAATCCATCATTTTCAGTTCATTCAGGACATCTTTTCAATACATCAATCTCTTCATTGGAGTATATTGGGCTATATTTCACCTAAAGCCTTCCATAAAGATTGTCGCTATTTATGGTGCTTATAAATGACCCAAGTTCTTCATTTATCCTCCCGGTGAAATAAGCTTCTCGTCTCCTTGCTCATATAAAATCCAAGTTGTTGTTTTCGTTAGTGGCAGAATTTCACCTCATAATTTTGAGATGTATTCCATAAGCCCACATCAAGCTTTTCCTTTCGTTGTTGATAATCCAACAACTCCGTTCTAGCATTTTTTGTAAGTGTGCTCTCTCAAGATCTTGTTTCCCTCCGTTCATTCCATTCAATTCTTACATTTGTTCCGGAGGCATTGTGATGTTGCTCTCTTCGACCCATCATCTTTTTTTGTCAGGATCATGTTCTTTCCTTTGCTTATCCATTCAACCGGAGTGTCGTCCCCTCTTTTGAAGTTCTTCCCATTCTGTCAAGTTTTCCCTCCCTTCTCAGTCGGAGTGCTGCCCAAATTATATCATCTTTATTCCTTCTCTATCTTGTTTTAACCGGAGTGTTGTCATAATTGATCTTTATCGTTCCTTGTACATTTCGTTGCTACTGGAGTGCTTGCATGTACTTCCTGTACATTGTAACACTTTTTCTTGTGTCTTTCAACCTACAAGGTTCTCGTATGTTCCTTGTTCCTCTTTTCTAACGGAGTGTTTTCAACTTTGTTGATCTTCATTGTATTCTTTATTCCTTTCTATTTGTTCAACCTCTCAAGGTTCTTTGGTTTCACTCGTTTGTCAAAGAAGCAACTTAGTTTTACCTCTCCTCTTCCTCTTTCGTTTTCCCTCCGGAGCCATCCTAGATCTCGGGACGAGATCCTCTCGTAGTGGTGGAGTGTTGTGATGCCCCAAGACCGGAGATTCATATGCCTTCCAGGGTTTCTGAGATTCGTTGTGTGATTTGTTTCGTCTGTTGCATTCATCTTTGCATCATGTGCATTGCATCGTGTCATCATGCAACCCTTTTCAAAACTCAACTAAATATACCGTATGGATCTTTGATCCATTTAAATTGAGGGAACTCACATGGTGGTTTCTCTTTAAAACATACCCTCCCGATATTTAGGGAGATATTATAAAATATTCCATTAATTTGGAATTGACCATGACTCACTTGCATTTGAAACTCCTCTCATCTCTAAATTATTTAAATCCTCCATCCTTCTCCCCTTGCTCCAAATCTAGTTGTGGAGCTTTGAAATTATGTCAAAGTAGTCACATGCCATTTCAGTTAACTTCAGGTTTAATTGAACCTCCAAATAAATCCCTTGGCTCTTTTCTTTTTCTGAAATATGGAAAAGAAACCCCTTTTCTTTCTTTTGGCCAGCCAAGCAGGCCTCCTCGCTTTTCCCTTCCATCCGAAGTGGCCCAAGGTCAAACTGGGCCTCCACGCGACTGAAGGCCAGCCCCGCCTCTCTCCCTCGCTAACCCTAGCGCCAGGAGAGAGCCTCCTGCTCGAGCCCCATCTCCCTCCCGAGCGCCGTCATGCAGGGAGAGGGCAGCGCTAACCCCTCTCCCGATCCACTTCTCTCCCTAGATCCCCTCACTCGTCCTCCTCCAAACCCCAGCGCCGCTCCTCCTCTGCCATGGCCTTCCTCCTGCTTCTCCTCGGCGCCACCAACCCGCCTCGACCTTGCCGCTAGCAGCAGCTGCTTCACCCTCTCGCCGACGCCGCGCCCGGTCCTCCACCGCGCCCTGCCTTCGACCTCGGATTCCGCACCCCATGGCCACGAGCGCCACCAGCAGCAGTTTCAGGCGTCCCCGTCACCAACCCCCTCGCCGCCCTTCTGCACCTCGTCTCTGGCCCTACCCGTCGGAGCCACGCCTCCTGGTGCCCGCAGCTGCATCGCGCCCGTCGACCAGCGACGCTCCGGCCGTCTTTGCCGGAGTACCACCAGGGAGTCGGGCCCCTGTGCGCCAGCGCCGTGACTTCCTCCTATGCTCGCGAGCCTTGCTTCGCTGCTGCGCCTCTCTGGCCTCGCTGCCTCTGCAGGGCACCAATAGCACATCCACTTCGCCGTCCAGTGCTGTTGCGCCTTCGTCCTGTCACATGGTGAAGGAAACGAGGAGCAGCAAGCCCCATCGAGCTCCTACAAAAGATGCCGAGTCCTTGGCCAAAACCGCCCAGGTCGTCTCCTCTTTGCACCATGCAGTGTCACCCCTGGATCGGAACCGCAAGCACCAAATACACCACCCGCAAGACCCGGACTCCAAACGCCAAGTACCACTACAAACCCGAAGAATTCAGATGCATCAAGTCCCCGAGGAGACCCGTTTTTCATCAAGTTCGACTACCCGTATCATCAAGAACCACTACGGCTGGAGACCTCGGACCCGCCAAGTACCCCTTCGAGCTATCAATACCGCAAGCGCCAAGTAACACGACGACCCCCGAAGACTTCGAATTCGACAAGTCCGATGACGCTCTTGTACTACTACGTTGCCGAGTCCGGGATCGGCAAGACCGACCACGCGGAAACGCCAAGTACCCCTACGTGCGAAGACGCCTAAGACCATTTCGGGATTCATCAAGTACCGCTACCGATGACTTGAACCCCTACGAAAACGTGTTCCACTACCGTCGTCGAGATTGTGAGAACCTCTACCGACGACCTCGGAACGTGTACGACGACCGTTGTCGAAGACTCGTACCTCTACCACTTCCCGAACATGTACCGCTACTTCCACGAGGGTCATGAACGACTACTTCCTCTACGAACCGATCCACTTCGTAACGCACGCTTCGAAGGTATAACCACCGAGACGACGCCCGTGAATGAATGTTGTGTGTTGTATGAAATGCTCGTGTTTGCACCGTGCCCGACGTGTTTCTTGGATGTTCCCTGTTGCCATACCGTTGTCTCGTGGGACACCCGGTTACTGGGATCACCACACCATCTTTTGACACGCTTCCGTCACTTTTCCTTTTGCATCGGTATCTCCATGAGCTACCGGAACCGATATGTTGCCGTGGCATCATTTTTGGATTCGTCGCTGTGGCACCCTTTCTTTCCACCACGGTGACAAATGCTTCATAATGCTCTTATCAAAATTTTCATTAAAATTGCATAATCTTGAACATGTCCTCCGTATCATGATAATAACATTTAAATGTTTAAAATTGTTGTTGCACCAATTTGCTAAATGCATATGGGGTTTTACCATAATTGTTGTTGTTGTTGTTGTTGTTTCGGGCCCCATTTAAATTGCTTAGATTGTGTAGTTTACTTTTGCTTCATCTCTTGCCATGTTTAACAACATTTAATATTGTTGGGTACCTAAACGGGAGAGAACTAAATAATTGATGTGGTGTTCCGTCAATATGCAACTCGTTGCATATTGAGCTCCACTTAACTTGTAGTTTTATTTGTGCCCTTTGCCATTCCATGCATATTTAAACCGGACATGCATAATACTTGGTTGTGCATCATGCCTTGGTTATGTGATGGTTGTTTACTATGTTCTTTGCTTCTTTCCGGTGTTGCTTCTTCGGGTTGGTTCCGATAACGCCGCATTTGTGAGGATTCGTTTGACTTCGTCCGTTTGTCTTCTTCATGGACTCGTTCTTCTTCCTTGCGAGATCTCAGGCAAGATGACCATACCCTCGAAATCACTTCTATCTTTGCTTGCTAGTTGCTCGCTCTTTTGCTATGCTGCGATACCTACCACTTGCTATATCATGCCTCCCATATTGCCATGTCAAGCCTCTAACCCACCTTGTTCTAGCAAACCGTTGTTTGGCTATGTGACCGCTTTTCTCAGCCCCTCTTATAGCGTTGCTAGTTGCAGGTGAAGATGAAGATTGTTCCATGTTGGAACATGGATATGTTGGGATATCACAATATCTCTTATTTTAATTAATGCATCTATATACTTGGTAAAGGGTGGAAGGCTCGGCCTTATGCCTGGTGTTTTGTTCCACTCTTGCCGCCCTAGTTTCCTTCATACCGGTGTTATGTTCCTTGATTTTGTGTTCCTTACATGTTAGCAAATTTAAATGGGGCTGGAAACACCACCAACAACAACAATTCCGGTAAAACCCCATATGCATTTAGCAAATTGGTGCAACAACAATTTTAAACATTTAAATATTATTATCATGATACGGAGGACATGTTCAAGATTATGCAATTTTAATGAAAATGTTGATAAGAGCATTATGAAGCATTTGTCACCGTGGTGGAAAGAAAGGGTGCCACGACGACGAATCCGAAAATGATGCCACGGGAACATATCGGTTCCGGTAGCTCATGGAGATACCGATGCAAAAGGAAAAGTGACGAAATCGTGTCAAAAGATGGTGGGTTGATCCCCCTAACCGGGTGTCCCACAAGACGACGGTATGGCAACAGGGAACATGCAAGAAACACGTCGGGCACGGTGCAAACGCGAGCATTTCATACAACACACAACATTCGTTCACGGGCGTCGTCTCCGTGGTTATACCTTCGAAGCGTGCGTTATGAAGCAGATCGGTTCGTAGAGGAAGTAGTCGTTCACGACCCTCGTGGAAGTAGCGGTACATGTTCGGGAAGCGGTAGAGGTACGAGTCTTCGACAACGGTCGTCGTACACGTTATGAGGTCGTCGGTAGAGGTTCTCGCAATCTCGGAGACGGTAGTGGAACACGTTTTCGTAGGGGTTCAAGTCATCGGTAGCGGTACTTAATGAATCCCGAAATGGTCTTAGGCGTCTTCGCGCGTAGGGGTACTTGGCGTTTCCGCGTCATCGGTCTTGCCGGTCCCGGACTCGGCAACGTAGTTGTACAAGAGCGTCATCGGACTTGTCGAATTCGAAGTCTTTGGGGGTCGTCGTGTTACTTGGTGCTTGCGGTATTGATAGCTCGAAGGGGTACTTGGCGGGTCCGAGGTCTCCAGCCATAGTGGTTCTTGATGATACGGGTAGTCGAACTTGACGAAAAACGGGTCTCCTCGGGGACTTGATGCATCCGAATTCTTCGGGTTTGTAGTGGTACTTGGCGTTCGGAGTCCGGGTCTTGCGGGTGGTGTACTTGGTGCTTGCGGTTCCAATCCAGGGGTGACACTGCATGGTGCAAAGAGGCGACGACTTGGGCGGTTTTGGCCAAGGACTTGGACAACTTTTGTAGGAGCTCGATGGGGCTTGCTGCTGCTCGTTTCCTTCACCATGTGATAGGCCAAAGGCGCAGCGGCACTGGATGGCGAAGTGGATGTGCTACTGGTGCCCTACGGAGGCAGCGAGGCCAGGGAGGCGTAGCAGCGAAGCAAGGCTCGCAAGCATAGGAGGAAGTCACGGCACTGGCGCACAGGGGCCCGGCTCCCTGGTGGTACTTCGGCGAAGACGGCCGGAGCGTCGCTGGTCGACGGGCGCGACGCAGCTGCGGGCACCGGGGGGCGTGGCTCGGATGGGCAGGGCCGGAGACGAGGTGCAGAAGGGCGGCGATGGGGACGCCTGAAACTGCTGGTGGTGGCGCTCGTGGCCATGGGGCATGGAATCCGAGGTCGAAGGCGGGGCGCGGTGGAGGACCGGGCGCGGCGTCGGCGAGAGGGTGCAGCAGCTGCTGCTGGCAGGGAGGTCGAGGCGGGTTGGTGGCTCCAAGGAGAAGCAGGAGGAAGGCCATGGCAGAGGAGGAGCGGCACTGGGGTTTGGAGGAGGACGAGCGAGGGGATCTAGGGAGAGAAGTGGATTGGGAGAGGGGTTAGCGCTGCCCTCTCCCTGCGTGATGGTGCTCGGGAGGGAGATGGGGATCGAGCAAGAGGCTCTCCCCTGGCGCTAGGGTTAGCGAGGGAGAGAGGCGGGGCTGACCTTCGGTCGCCTGGAGGCCCAGCTTGACCTTGGGCCACTTCGGATGGAAGGGAAAAGCTAGGAGGCCTGCTTGGCTGGGCAAAAGAAAGAAAAGTGGTTTCTTTTCCATATTTCAGAAAAAGAAAAGATCCAAGGGATTTATTTGGAGGTTCAATTAAACCTGAAGTTAACTAAAATGGCATGTGACTACTTTGACATAATTTCAATGCTCCACAACTAGATTTGGAGCAAGGGGAGAAGGATGGAGGATTTAAATAATTTAGAGACGAGAGGAGTTTCAAATGCAAGTGAGTCATGGTCAATTCCAAATTAATGGAATATTTTATAATATCTCCCTAAATATCGGGAGGGTATGTTTTAAAGAGAAACCACCATGAGTTCCCTCAATTTAAATGGATCGAAGATCCATACGGTATATTTAGTTTAGTTTTAAAAAGGGTTGCATGATGACATGATGCAATGCACATGATGCAAAGATGAATGAAACAGACGAAACAAATCACGCAATGAATCTTGGTAACCCTGGAAGGCATCTGATGCTCCGGTCTTGGGGCGTCACACCCATCAATAGATATCAATGTGAGTGAGTAGGGATTGCCACGCATCGGATGCACCAGAGCTATAAGTTTATGAAAGCTCAAAATGAAACTAAGTGGGTGTGCATCCTACTCACTTGCTCATAAAGACCTAGGGCATTTGAGGAAGCCCATCATTGGAATATACAAGCCAAGTTTTATAATGAAAATTCCCACTAGTATATGAAAGTGACGATATAGGATTCTCTCTATCATGAAGATCATGGTGCTACTTTGAAGAACAAGTGTGGTGAAAGGATAGTAGCATTGCCCCTTCTCTCTTTTCTCTCATTTTTTTAATTTGGGACTTCTCTCCTTTTTTGGCCTCTTTTTTTATTTTTCTTTCGGAGTCTCATCCCGACTTGTGGGGGAATCATAGTCTCCATCATCCTTTCTTCACATGGGATAATGCTCTAATAATGAAGATCATCACACTTTTACTTACTTACAACTCGATACTTAGAACAAAATATGACTCTATATGAATGCCTCCGGCGGTGTACCGAGATGTGCAATGAATCAAGAGTGACATGTATGAAAGAATTATGAAAGTTGGCTTTGCCACAAATACGATGTCAACTACATGATCATGCAAAGAAATATGGTAATGATGGAACATGTCATAATAAACGGAACGGTGGAAAGTTGCATGGCAATATATCTTGGAATGGCTATGGAAATGTCATGTAGGTATGGTGGCTATTTTGAGGAAGGTATATGGTGGGTTTATGGTACCGGCGAAAGTTGCGCGGCACTAGAGAGGATAGCAAAGGTGGAAGGGTGAGAGTACGTATAATCCATGGACTCAACATTAGTCATAAAGAACTCACATACTTATTGCAAAAATCTATTAGTTATCGAAGTGAAGTACTATGCGCGTGCTCCTAGGGGAATAGATTGGTAGGAAAAGACCATCGCTCGTCCCCGACTGCCACTCATAAGGAAGACAATCAATAAATAAATCATGCTCCGACCTCATCACATAACGGTTCACCTACGTGCATGCTACGGGAATCACACATTTAACACAAGTATTTCTGAAATTCACAATTACTCACTAGCATGACTCTAATATGACCATCTTCATATCTCAAAACAATCATAAGGAATCAAACTTCTCATAGTATTCAATGCACTTTATATGAAAGTTTTTATTATATCCCTCTTGGATTTCTATCATATTAGGACGAAATTTATAACCAAAGCAAATTACCATGTTGTTTAAAGACTCTCAAAATAATATAAGTGAAGCATTAGAGTTCATTTATTTCTATAAAATAAATCCACCACCGTGCTCTAAAAAGATATAAGTGAATCACTAGAGCAAAATTGCCTAGCTCAAAAGATATAAGTGAAGCACATAGAGTATTCTAATAAATCATGATTCATGCATGTCTCTCTCAAAATGTGTGTACATCAAGGATGATTTTTTCAAACTAAAAAGCAAAGACTCAAATCATACAAGACGCTCCAAGCAAAACACATATCATGTGGTGAATAAAAATATAGCCTCAAGTAAAGTTACCAATAGACAAAGACGAAAGAGTGGATGCCTTCCGGGGCATCCCCAAGCTTAGGCTCTTGGTTGTCCTTGAATATTACCTTGGGGTGTCTTGGGAATCCCCAAGCTTAGGCTCTTACCACTCCTTATTCCATAGTCCATCAAATCCTTACCCAAAACTTGAAAACTTCACAACACAAAACTCAACAGAAAATCTCATAAGCCCCTTTAGTATAAGAAAATAAATCACCACTGTTGGTAGTGTTGTGAACTCATTATTTATTTATATTGGTGTAATATCTACTGTATTCCAACTTTTACATGGTTCATACCCCCTGATACTAGAAACAGATTCATCAAAATAAGCAAACAACACCTAGAAAACAGAATCTGTCAAAAACAGAATAGTCTGTAGCAATCTGGATATTGAGAATACTTATGTAAATCCAAAAATTAGGAAAAATTAGGACAGCCTAATAAATTTGTTTATTGATCTTCTGCAAAAAGAATCAGTATTTTATCACTCTTCTGTTAAAAATGAGACTTGTTTTCCTGAGCGCAAAAGTTTCGGTTTTTCAGCATGATCAAATCAACTATTACCATAAGCTATCCCGAAGGTCTTACTTGGAACAAACACTAATTAAAACACAAAACCACATCTAACCAGAGTCTATATTAATTATTTATTTATTAGAAAACAGCAATGAAAAAATATTGGGTTGTCTCCCAACAAGCGCTTTTCTTTAAAGCCTTTTAGCTAGGCATTGATAACTTTGATGATACTCATATGAAAGACAAGAATTGAAGCACAAAGAGAGCATCATAAAACATGTGAAAAACACATCTAAGTTTAACATACTTCCTATGCATAGGCATTTTATAGGCAAACAAATTATCAAGGCAAGAAAAAACTAGCATATGCAAGGAAGAAGAAAGAGACGATAGCAATCTCAACATAACAAGAGGTAATTTAGTAACATGAAGATTTCTACAACCACATTTTCCTCTCTCATAATAATTACATGTAGAATCACAATCAATTTCAACAATATAAATTTCGCATAAAATATTCTCAACATGATTCACATGCATGCAAAGTTGACACTCTTCCAAAATAGTGGGATTATCATCAAATAAAGTCATGACATCTCCAAACCCACTTTTATCAAAAACTTCATAAGATTGAACATTATCCAAATATGTGGGATCTAAAGTTGACACTCTTCGAAACCCACTTTGAGTACTATTGCAAACATTATTATCTATCTCATATTCATCATGGGGCTGAGATAATTTTTCAAGATTATAGGAAGAATCACCCCAATCATGATCATTGCAACAAGTAGTGGAGATAGCAAAACAAGCATCCCCAAGCTTAGGGTTTTGCATATTATTAACACAATTGACATTAATAGAATTTATAATAACATCATTACAATCATGCTTTTCATTGAAGGAACTATCGTGAATCACTTCATAAATTTCTTCTTTTAACACTTCATCACAATTTTCAGATTCACGAATTTCAAGCAAAACTTCATAAAGATAATCTAGTGCACTCAAATCACTAGCAATTGGTTCATCATGATCGGATCTCTTAAAAAGATTAGCAAGGGGATGGGGATCCATATCAATAGATTTTTAGCAAGCAAAGATGCAAGCAAACAGAAGGCACATGGCAACACAAGCAAATATAGAAAACGAGCAAAAACGCATACAGAAAGAAGGGCGAAGAAAAAGAAAATCTTTTCGGAAATCGTTTTAGAAGTGGGGGAGAGGAAAATGAGAGGCGAATGGCGAATAATGTAATGCAAGAGTTGAGAGGTTATGATCGGTACTTGGTATGTCTTGACTTGGCGTAGATCTCCCCGGCAACGGCGCCAGAAATTCTTCCTACTACTTCTTGAGCTTGCGTTGGGTTTTCCCTTTAAGAGGAAAGGGTGATGCAGCAAAGTAGAGTAAGTATTTCCCTCAGTTTTGAGAACCAATGTATCAATCTAGTAGGAGACAACGCACAAGTCACTGAATACTTGCACAAACAATCAAACAACTTGCACCCAACGCGATAAAGGGGTTGTCAATCCCTTCACGGTTACTTGCAAAAGTGAGATCTGATAGAGATAGATAAATGGTAAAGTAAATATTTTTGGTATTTTTGGTTTATAGATCGGTAAGTAAAAGATCGCAAAAAGAGTAGATTGGAAACTAAAATTGTAGATTGGAAACTTATATGATGGAAAATAGACCCAGGGGCCATAGGTTTGACTAGAGGCTTCTCTCAAGATAGAAAATATTACGGTGGGTGAACAAATTACTGCCGAGCAATTGATAGAGAAGCGCAAAGTTATGACGATATCTAAGGCAATGATCATGAATATAGGCATCACGTCCGTGTCAAGTAGACCGAAATGATTCTGCATCTACTACTATTACTCCACACATCGACCGCTATCCAACATGCATCTAGAGTATTAAGTTCATAAGTAACGGAGTAACGCATTAATCAAGATGACATGATGTAGATGAATTAACTCAAGCAATATGATGAAAACACCATCCTTTTATCCTCGATGGCAACAATACAATACGTGCCTTGCTGCCCCTACTGTCACTGGGAAAGGACACCGCAAGATTGAACCCAAAGCTAAGCACTTTTCCCATTGCAAGAAAAATCAATCTAGTTGGCCAAACCAAACCGATAGTTCGAAGAGAATTACAAAGATATCAAATCATGCATAAAAGAATTCATAGGAGATTCAAATAATATTCATAGATATGCTGATCACAAATCCACAATTCATCGGATCTCGGCAAAAACACCGCAAAAACGTATTACATCGAATAGATCTCCAAGAACATCGAGGAGAACATGGTATTGAGAATCAAAGAGAGAGAAGAAGCCATCTGGCTACTAGCTATGGACCTGTAGGTCTGTGGTAAACTACTCACGCTTCATCGATGGGCAATGGAGTTGATATAGAAGCCCTCCGTGATCGAATCCCCCTCCGGCAGGACGCCGGAAAAGGCCCCTAGATGGGATCTCATGGGTACAGAAAAGTTGTGGCAGTGGAAAAGTGTTTTTGTGGCTCCCCTGGTTGGTTTGGGGATATATGAGAATATATAGGTGAAGAAATTAGTTCAGGAGGTGCATGAGGGGCCCACAAGGGCGGGGGGCGCGCCCTACCCCCCTTGGCGCGCCCTCCGTCCTTGTGGCCGCCTCGTGGCTCCTTCGACTTGACCTCCAAGTCCGTGGTGTGTCTTCTGGTCCAAGAAAAATCATCGCGGAGGTTTTATTCCGTTTGGACTCCGTTTGGTATTCCTTTTTTGCGAAACTCTAAAACAAGGAAAAACAGGAACTGTCACTAGGCTCTAGGTTAATAGGTTAGTCTAAAAAATAATATAAAATAGCATATTAATGCATATAAAACATCCAAAATAGATAATATAATAGCATGGAACAATCAAAAATTGTAGATACGTTGGAGACGTATCAGAGGACTTTAGGCGGTGAGGCTGATAGCTGGACCCACCAGCTACATCTTCGAACACAAGGAAGTGCCTCCTTATTACTCGCAAAATAAAAGTGATTCCTTCCCCTGACAACTGGGACCCACCAGCTATATCTTCGCACACAAGGAAGTGCGTCCTTCTCCTCCATGGCAGCTGGGACCCACCCGGTCGAAGCGTACGTAGCGTTGTCTGTCTGGTCGCGAACGTGTACGTACATACTGGTCGATCGGTCTCTTTGCAGCGATGAACCGTGGCCGAGTAAGGAGCGGCAGGTGCTGTAGTAGAACCACTGACGTAGCATGTCACACAGTCCCGTCTATATCGTGTACATGTACGTTCGGTCACGCTGCAAGAAAGTAAATATGGCTACGTACGTACATATGAGGGGGGTCTTGAACGCGTATAGCGACGACGTCCTGTTCATCGGCAGCCAACCGGCCGGGTCGGAATGGAGGAAACAGCATCATGTTCATCAGGAGGCAACCGACTGGGTCGGAATACGTCATGTTCATCGGGAGCCAACCGGCTTGTATAGAATAGCCGAAACTAGGCCCGGCGTCCCGCAGAACAGAGGAATTGGCCTTCTATTTGACCGCGTTCGGTCGATACGTGGTACTGTTCATCCGGAAGGGTCTAGAGTACCGCAAAATGAAGGAAATAGACTTCTGTTCAAGTGCCTACGGTTGAAACAGGGTCTTGTTGATCAGGAGGGGTGTGGCGTACCAAAAAATGGAGGAAACAGACTTTTGTTGGAGCGTCTATGGTCGAAACGGGGTCCTGTTCATCGAGAGGGGCGTGGCATGCCGCAAAACGAGACTCCACGAGCTCTTCATCCCCCGTCAACTGCCTCTCGCTCCAGCCTCCACGAGGTACTGTTCATCCACCGTCGTCCTCCAGCCTCCACCAGCTAATGTTCATAGAGCCTCCATGGGGTCCTGTTCATCCACCCCAACCGGCTGGGGTGCGTCCGCCTCCTCAGGGTCCTGTTCATCTAGCGGCAACGGCCTACTACCACGGGGTCCTGTTCATCCAACCCCCGCTGGGAACTATTCATCCACAACCAACCAACTGGCTCGATTCACCACGTCTCGACTCGTTCTACGTACCGCGCGCACGGTAGCAATGGTCATTATTCACCGAGAGGCAACCCAACACCGTCTGGCTACGTCTTGCACGGGGGCTCAATCGGCTTCAGTAAGCAGTAGCAGTGAGCGATCGCTCGGGTTCAATTAGTGGCAGCAGCGAAGGAATCGCTTGAGTTTACTCAGCAGCGAATGAATCGCTCGGGTTCAGTTAACAGCCAAGGGATCAATCGCTCGGGTTCAGTAACATAGCTAGTGCGATTGCTCGAATTCATTTAGCCAACACCTCACACACACGCACGTACACGAGGAAAACACGGAAACCACAGTGCATCGCTCGGCCCCAACCATCCACCGTAACCGGGAACTCCCCTTTATTTTCCCCGCCCTCGCTTCTACCACGATTTTTTCCATCATGGACGGCCCAAAGAATGTCATGCAGGTGCTTCTTCGGCCTGCCCAGGACGAAAAGCCCATTTTCTGTCATCATTTTTTGTCATAGAAGTAGGAGCCCATCACACCTATGATGATACATGTTTTTGTTACAATTATCGTCATAGAAGTGTCATAACCATGGCAGAAAAAATGCTTTCAAGCCAAAATGTCACGGATGTGTCTTTTTTTGTAGCGATGGCATGAAAAATATTAATATGGTGCAGAAGAATAAATAAATCATTTTAGTAGTAAATCAAGGAAATGAAATGGAACATCGAGTGTTGGACCGCCCAAGGAATTAAAAATGCCAAGCGGGTGTCTGAAAGCGACGCCTCGAGAGATCATGAAAAGAAATGCCAAACGGAAGTCTAAAAGCGACGCCTCGAGAGGTCTTGAGTAGAAATGCCAGACAGGTGTCTGAAAGCGATGCCTCGAGAGGTCTTGAAAATAAGTGAGTACCCAAGTGGACTAGCCATCCCAAGTGATACTCGGAAAAGAAAGTAAAGCTGAGTATCTCAGGTAGTGTAGCCATCCCAAAAGATATTCAAGGTTGCACATAAGAGGAAAAGGTTAGTCCACAATAATACTCATGGTAACGATAATACTCGTAATAGCACCAGTGGTGACAATAATTATCCTACAAAATGAACCATAATCAATTTAATTATTTCCTCCGGAGACTGACACTGAGACCGTCACTTGACCAACCCAGACTGTAGTCCTTAACCATGGACACGACTATTCGAATAGGTCTTGTACTCTATAGAGGATGCACTCTTTACCCACAAGCCAAGGATTTCTCTACTCAACCCCAAGACGTTGACTAATTCTGATTACGGCCTTTGGGTTGAAAATACACCTAACCAGCACATACCAGCTTTAATCCATCAAGCCAGGAATCACCCAAAACAATGATAAAGTAAAACTATAAGTGGGAAGGCCTCACTCAACGGCCTCCAATAGAATGAATAATCAGCTTCGGTCCCAGACCGACATTCATGTCCCCGGAACAAGGGACATGACTACTAGGTCCAATAGTATCATTCCCTATGGCCTCTCTATACAGTGTGTGCAGGAAAGGGGTAATCATCTTATTGAACCCAACCCTACCCTACCTATGGCATGGACATGTGGTAGCACGAATCAAGTATGGGTGTTACCAGAACAAGACTCGATCTACTATCAATTTAGGAGGTTTATATTTTCCTGTAATGATTAGCACGATATCCTTCCTTGGTAGTACCCAATAGGGTCACCCTCTGATGTCTACTATGCAACCTTCTTTTTGTAGATTCGTGTTGGGCCTCCAAGTGGAGAGTTTTGTAGGACAATAACAAATTTCCCTCAAGTGGATGACCTAAGGTTTATCAATCTGTGGGAGGCATATGATGAAGATGGTCTCTCTCAAACAACCCTGCAACCAAATAGCAAAGAGTCTCTTATGTTCCCAACACATCCAATACAATGGTAAAATGTATAGGTGCACTAGTTCGGCGAAGAGATATGGTTATACAAGTGTAATACAGATGGTAGATATAGGTTTTTGTAATCTGGAAATATAAAAACAGCAAGGTAACTAGTAACAAAAGTGAGCGAAAACAGTATTTCAATGCTTGGAAACAAAGCCTAGGGTTCATACTTTCACTATTGCAAGTTCTCTCAACAATGATAACATAATTAAATCATATGGCAATCCCTCAACATGCGACAAAAGTCACTCCAAAGTTCCTATCGTGGAGAACATAAGATGAAATTGCTTGTAGGGTACGAAACCACCTCAAAGTTATTCTTTCTGAACAATCCATTGGGCTATTCCTATAAGTGTCACAAACAACCCTAGAGTTTGTAGTAAAATAACACCATATGACACACATCAATCAACCCTAATGTCACCTAGATACTCCAATGTCACCACAAGTATCTATGGGTCAATTATACGATATGCATCAAACAACTTCAGATTCATAATATTCAATCCAACACAAAGAACCACAAAGAGTGCCCCAAGATTCCTACCGGAGAAACAAGGACGAAAAAAGTGCATCAACCCCTATGCATAGATTACCCCAATGTCACCTCGGGAATCCGCGAGTTGAGTGCCAAAGCATACATCTAGTGAATCAATAGAACACCCCATTGTCACCATGGGTATCCCATGCAAGACATACAAAATCCATAATAGTATTCAATCCGATAGTAGTGAAACCTGGTAGGTAAAACTCAATTCATCACAAGAAGATAGAGGGGGAGAAACACCATATGATTCAACTATAGTAACAAAGCTCGCGATACATCAAGATCGTGCCAAATCAAGAACACGAGAGAAAGAGATCAAACACATAGCTACTGGTACATACCCTTAACCCCGAGGGTGAACTACTCCCTCCATGTCATGGAGACCACCGGGATGATGAAGATGGCCACCGGTGATGGTTTCCCCCTCCGGCAGGGTGCCAGAACGGGCTCCTGATTGGTTTTTTGTGGCTATAGAGGCTTTCGGCAGTGGAACTCCCAATCTAGGTTTCTTTCTGGGTATTTCTCTATTTATAGGTATTTTTGGCACCGGTTAACGTCAGGGGGTTCCACGGGGCAGAGACAAGGTAGGGGGGGTGGGCACACCCTCCACCCTTCTCGTTGCCTCGGGACTCTTCTGGCCCAACTCTTGTGCTGCAGGGGCTTGTTCTGGTCCATAAAAATCACCGTAAATTTTCAACTCGTTTGGACTCTGTTTGATATTCCTTTTCTGTAAAACTCAAAAACAAGGAAAAAACAAAAACTGGCAATGTGCTCTAGGTTAATAGGTTAGTCCCAAAAATAATATAAAATAGCATATAAATGCATATAAAACATCCAAGATGGATAATGTAATAGCATGGAACAATCAAAAATTATAGATACATTGGAGACTATCAAGCATCCCCAAGCTTATTTCCTGCTCGTCCTCGACTAGGTAAATGATAAAAACATAATTTTTGATGTGGAATGCTACCTAACATATTTATAAATGTAATCTTCTATATTGTGGCAAGAATATTCAGGTCCATAAGATTCAAAACAAAAGTTTAATATTGGCATAAAAACAATAATACTTCAAACATACTACTAAGGCAATCATGTCTTCTCAAAATAACATGGCCAAAGAAAGTTATCCTTACAAAATCATATAGTCTGGCTATGCTCCATCTTTATCACACAAAGTATTTAAATCATGCACAACCCTGATGACAAGCCAAGAAATTGTTTCATACTTTTGATGTTCTCAAACCTTTTCAACTTTCACGCAATACATGAGCGTGAGCCATGGACATAGCACTATAGGTGGAATAGAACATGGTGGTTGTGGAGAAAACAAAAAGAAGGAGGTAGTCTCACATCAACTAGGCGTATCAACGGGGTATGGATATGCCCACAAATAGATATCAATGTGAGTGAGTAGGGATTGCCATGCAACGGATGCATTAGAGCTATACGTGTATGAAAGCTCAAAAAGAAACTAAGCGGGTGTGCATCTAACTCACTTGCTCACGAAGACCTAGGGAAATTTGAGGAAGACCATTATTGGAATATACAAGCGAAGTTCTATAATGAAAAATTCCCACTAGTATATGAAAGTGATAAAATAGGAGACTCTCCATCATGAAGATCATGGTGCTACTTTGAAGCACAAGTGTGTAAAAGGATAGTAGCATTGCCCCTTCTCTCTTTTCTCTCATTTTTTTATTTTGGGCTCTTTGGCCTCTTTCTTCTTTTCTCTCCCCCTCTTTTTATTCCGGAGTCTCATCCCGACTTGTGGGGGAATCATAGTCTCCATAATCCTTTCCTCACATGGGAGAATGCTCTAACAATGATGATCATCACACTTTTATTTACTTACAACTCACGAATTACAACTCGATACTAGAACAAAGATATGACTCTATATGAATGCCTCCGGCGGTGTATCGGGATGTACAATGATCAAGAGTGACATGTATAAAAATATGAATTGTGGCTTTGCCACAAATACGATGTCAATAAATGATTATGCAAATCAACATGAAAATGATGAAGCGTGTCATAATAAACAGAATGGTGGAAGTTGCATGGCAGTATATCTCAGAATGGCTATGGAAATGCCATAATAGGTAGGTATGGTGGCTGTTTTTACGTAGGTATATGGTGGGTGTATGGTACCGAAGAAAGTTGCGCGGTACCAGAGAGGCTAGCAATGGTGGAAGGGTGAGAGTGCGTATAATCCATGGACTCAACATTAGTCATAAAGAACTCACATACTTATTGCAAAAATCTATTAGTCATTGAAACAAAGTACTACGCGCATGCTCCTAGGGGGATAGATTGGTAGGAAAAGACCATCGCTCGTCCCTGACCGCCACTCATAAGGAAGACAATCAATAAATTAATTATGCTCCAACTTCGTTACATAACGGTTCACCTGTAACATCCCAAAATTCTAAATTTTGGAATGTTATAATAAATATATAGATTTGACTGATTGTTTGAAAGTGAGTGAATTCGAAACTTTTTGAAAGTTAAATGAGAGGGAACAATAAAAAGGACTTTCCCAAACTTTCATATTTGCTTTCTGATCTCCATGAATTCAAATTCTGTTCAAATACAAAACCCATGAGCAAAGATGATATGACTTCTTCCATTTAAATTAAATGAAAGGGTATTTGAAAATAATTGAATTTCATTTGGAAATATTTCAATTCATAAACTTCATGCAGCTCAATGATTTTCATGAGAGAAGATAAAAAGGACTTCTTCAAATTATATGAAATATGAGTTGGGAGTTTCAAAGAATTAAATTCAAAGTTCTTTTGAATTTATTTTCAATTTGGAGTTATTTGAGTTTTATTCAAATTATTTTTCTCCAAAAATAAAATATATGGAAATTAGGGTAACATGATTCCCTACAACAAAAAATTGGAGAGAAACAAATTTGAAATCATTTTGATATTTCTAAAATGATTTTTATTGGATTTTATTAGACCAGTAGCACTCTTTGAATTATCTGAATTTGTGTGAATTTTATTTAATGCTAGGAAAATGTTCATCTTGTAGAAAATCTTTTTCTAAATCTTTTGATATATAATATGCCTATATAAAGTTTTATTTTATTTTCACTTTTCAGTTTATCGTATTCTGTTTTAAAAAAAAGAACTGCGCGCGCCTGAAAACTAACTGTCGCCTACGTACGCATCATAGTACCAGCGAGCGCCCTATTTTTTTATCCTATATGGACCAGGCCCAGCCAGCCTTTTCTTTTTTTATAGTTTTTCTTAGGCCGAATTTTGTAAAAAAAAAACTGCACCGCAGCGTGCGCGCGGCGAGCCGAAGGCCTTTAGGCCCATCCGCCTCTTTTCTTCTCTGTTTCTTATAATTTTCGTTCCCACATTGCCTAGCCTTTGATCCCTAAGTCTCTTTTCCACCAAGAAATATAGGCCCATAGAGCCTCCAAAAATCATCCAATTTGGGTTAAATCAATATTTTGATTTGACTAGATCCATTTAAGAAAAATATTTTTCTCCTCTCCGACGCGACTTCTGGAAGTTGTCTCATCTCTCCAAAGTCGTCTTTTCTCTGCCTTATAAAGGTATCTTTCTTTATTCATTTTTTTTCATATACTTCCGTAGTTTATTATTTTTAGACTAATACGATAGAATAATTAGATTATCAATTAGTCTATGTATTTATACGTTAGACCTTAACCGTAGCTATTTTTTTTTCTTTCGTAAAACAGCTTGACCCTGATTTTTCAAATAGCCATAACTTTTCACCCGTTTATCCAAATTAGATGAAACCAGCGTCTATAGCTTCGTCTTGTTTTCACCTATCCAGTGAACCTGTCACATCAACTTTTTGAAATTTTCAAATTTCGAATTTTGTTCGGATTCATATTCAAACTTCTTTTGATCATATCTTTTTATCCGTAACTCCGTTTGAGTTGATTCTTTTTGCAAATTAAAGCTCTTGACCTAAACTTTCTGATAAGGCCAAATTCACATAATTTTGGTACTATTAGAAATTGTTTTATGTTGCAAGCTATTTGCTTGGTTTTGATGTTTTCCGAATCGACTTCTTCGATCTTTCTGGTCTTTTGAGTGATTGCTTATGTGTGGTTACTATTGCTTGATTATGATAGATTGACCGGAGTGTGACGAGTAGAGCTATCAAGATTTTTGAGTGCGAATCATCTTCATCAACATTGCAGGCAAGTTCACACTTTGATCATACCTTTTCTACAACCTAGTTTTATTGCATTAGATCAATCCTCACACATTGCATGACTAGGATCTAATTAAATTGTGGGATGGGAAGTAGTTGAGGTAGTACCCATTACCTGTTTAATATCAAACCTTTGGGAGTTACTTCTATGTTTCCCATTATGCCATGCTATGCTAGTAGACGTGGATTGGGTGAGTGATATCCATGACAGATGTGAGTTTGTTAATTAATGGTTTATCTAAGGTGGCAACTTAAACACACATCTGGGTGGATTGAGGCACCGGGTTATTCCAGGATTGCCTGTCTAGGCACCTGGGTAGACCAGGATTGCCTGTTTTTCTTTTGGACCGCCACCCAGGCTCAAAGGGATCATAAGATTATTCATGCTAGAAACTTCCGTGTGCAGCCACAAGCTATTATGGGCTCTAGCATAGTTGATTAAGTCGTGTGAACTCTTACAGTGGTAGACTAGCAGATGTAGGGGTTATAGGTGGTACGGTCTACCCATCGTAAGGTGCAAACGCTTCTGAAAGACTATGTCTCAGTCATCCGTTTCTCAAACACCATGTAGTGCGAGAAATCCAACGGAGGAGATCGAGTCTTGTGGGGAAAAGTGCGCAAACCTCTGTAGAGTGTATAAACTAATCATGGTTAGCCGTGTCCCCGGTTATGGACATCTTGAGTATCTAGTTCTTGGATTATCCTGTTGATCTCATCACGTTACTTTAAATGAATATTGTTGGGTTTAATGATGTTACTTAATTGGGATTGAGAATGCTGTCAACCATTCTCAATGTTCAACAACCACCATGATAGTTAAATAAAATTTATTCCTTTGCAGTAGGGAAAAACTGGCTTTTCGCAAAAACCTTATAACCATAGAGCTTTCCACCAGCCATATATGCATGTAGTGATAGCCATTGTTCATCATTCTCTATGGTGTGAATTTGCCAGTACATTCAATGTACTGACCCTTTGTGGCTGCAACGTCTCATGTTGCAGGATTTCTTACGACGAGTAAGTGAAACGTTAGGGTTACGATTTCTACACTCAACTTTGCCGTTGGTGTTGATGGGAATCCACAACCTTGTTACTTCCGCTATTTTGGATTGAGGTAATAGTATTTTACGTTACTTATACATGTGATTTACCTCTGTTATAAATCCTCGAGTACTGTGTGTGTCAGCATACCGATCCAGGGATGACACTTAAGCACACAGACTTGATCCATTCGGGTCGGGTCGCTACATCACCATACATGCATGCTCCGGGAATCACAAACTTTGACACAAGTATTTCTACAATCCATAATTACTCACTAGGATGACTCTAATATCACCATCTTTATGTCTAAAACAATCATAAGGAATCAAACTTCTCATACTATTCAATGCACTTAATATGAAAGTTTTTATTATATCCCTCTTGGATGCCCATCATATTTGGACTAAATTCATAACCTAAGAAAATTACCATGCTGTTTAAATACACTCAAAATAATATAAGTGAAGCATGAGAGTTAATCAATTTCTTCAAAATAAAACCGCTGCCGTGCTCTAAAAAGATATAAGTGAAGCACTAGAGCAACTACCAAGCTCAAAAGATATAAGTGAAGTTCTAATAAATTCACGATTTATGTGTGCCCCTCTCAAAAGGTGTGTTCATCAAGCATGATTGTGGCAAAATAAAAAGCAAAGATCCATATCATACAAGATGCTCCAAGCAAAACACATATGATGTGGTGAATAAAAATATAGCCTCAAGTAAATTACCGATGCATTGAAGATGAAAGAGGGGATGTGATACGTCTCCAACGTATCTACTTTTCCAAACACTTTTGCCCTTGTTTTGAACTCTAATTTGCATGATTTGAATGGAACTAACCCGGACTGACGTTGTTTTCACCAGAATTGCCATGGTGTTATTTTTGTGCAGAAATAAAAGTTCTCAGAATGACCTGAAAATCAACGGAGATTATTTTTGGAATATATAAAAAATACAGGCGAAAAGATCCATGTCAGGTGGCCCACACCCTGTCCACGAGGGTGGGGCCGCGCCCCCTGCCTCGTGGGCCCCCTGATGCTCCACCGACGTCCATCTTGACTCCATATATTCATGTTTGGGGAGAAAAAAATCAGAGAGAAGGATTCATCACGTTTTATGATACGGAGCCACTGCCAAGCCCTAAACTCTCTTGGGAGGGCTGATCAGGAGTCCGTTCGGGGCTCCGGAGAGGGGAATCCATCACCATCGTCATCATCAACCTTCCTCCATCACCAATTTCATGATGCTCACCGCCGTGCGTGAGTAATTCCATCGTAGGCTTGCTGGACGGTGATGGGTTGGATTAGATTTATCATGTAATCGAGTCAGTTTTGTTAGGGTTTGATCCCTAGTATCCACTATGCTCTGAGATTGATGTTGCTATGACTTTGCTATGCTTAATGCTTGTCACTAGGGACCGAGTGCCATGATTTCAGATCTGAACCTATTATGTTTTCATGAATATATGTGAGTTCGTGATACTATCTTGCAAGTCTATAGTCACCTATTATGTGTTATGATCCGTTAACCCCGAAGTGACAATAATCGGGATACTTACTGGTGATGACCGTAGTTTGAGGACTTCATGTATTCACTATGTGTTAAAGCTTTGGTCCGGTACTCTATTAAAAGGAGGCCTCGCTGCCACGGGAGGGTAGGAAAAAAGATGTCATGCAAGTTCTTTTCCATAAGCACATATGACTATATTCGGAATACATGCCTACATTACATTGATGAATTGGAGCTAGTTCCGTGTCACCTTATATTATAACTGTTGCATGATTGATTGCATCCGACATAATTCTCCATCACCGATCCAATGCCTACGAGCTTTTCATATATTGTTCTTCGCTTATTTACTTTTCCGTTGCTACTGTTACAATCACTACAAAACCTAAAATATTACTTTTGCTACCGTTACCACTACTATCATATTACTTTGCTACTAAATACCTTGCTGCAAATATTAAGTTTCCAGGTGTGGCTGAATTGACAACTCAGCTGCTAATACTTGAGAATATTCTTTGGCTCCCCTTGTGTCAAATCAATAAATTTGGGTTGAATACTCTACCCTCGAAAACTTTTGCGATCCCCTATACTTGTGGGTTATCAAGACTATTTTCTGACGCCGTTGTCGAGGAACATAACTCTATTCTTTGAGTCACTTGGGATTTATATCTGCTGGTCACTAAGAAGAACTTGAAAGATCAAAGAACCAAGATTTTCCCCTCAACTACGAGGGGAGGTAAGGAACTGCCATCTAGCTCTACAGTTCATTCACCTTCTGATAGGTCGCATGTTATTGATGATGCCAGTTCTGCTTTGCATGATACTTATGATGAAACTACTTCTATGCTTGATAATACTGTGCCACTAGGTGAATTTCTTGATGAACAACTTGCTAGGGTTAGAGACAATGAAATTATTGAACATGATAATATTGATGAAAGTGATGATGAAGATTCTCCCCCTAGATATGCATTGCCTGTTGTGCCTGAGGGTTATGTTATGGATGAAGAAACTGCTAGAGACTTTCTTGCTTGCAATGATAGATCTTATCTTAAGAAATTATTAGCTAAGCTTAAAGAAAAGTCTTTGAATGCTAGAATGAAATATGACCCTACTTTTGCTACTTCACCTATCTTTATTACTGATAAGGATTATGATTTCTCTGTTGACCCTGAGTTAATTACTTTGGTTGAATCTGATCCTTTTTATGGCTATGAATCTAAAACTGTTGTGGCACATCTTACTAAATTAAATGATATACCCACCCCGTTCACTAATGATGAGAAAACTCGCTATTACTTTATCCTTAAATTGTTTCCGTTCTCATTAAAGGGTGATGCTAATTCATGGTTTAATTATCTTGATCCTGGTTGTGTGCGTAGTCCCCAGGATATGATTTATTACTTCTCTGCTAAATATTTCCCCGCTCATAAGAAACAAGCCGCTTTAAGGGAAATATATAATTTTGTGCAAATTGAAGAAGAGAGTCTCCCACAAGCTTGGGGGAGGCTTATCCAATTACTTAATGCTTTGCTTGATCATCCTCTCAAGAAAAATGAAATACTTGATATCTTTTATAATGGACTAACCGATGCTTCCAGAGAATACCCGGATAGTTGTGCTGGTTGTGTTTTCAGGGAAAGAACTGTTGATCAAGTTGAATTGCTATTGAATAATATGTTGACAAATGAAAATAATTGGACACTTCCTGAACCAACTCCTAAGCCAACTCCAAAGAAAAGGGGTATTCTATTTCTCAGTCCTGAAGATATGCAAGAGGCAAATAAATCTATGAAAGAAAAAGGTATTAAAGCTGAGGATGTTAAGAATTTACCGCCTATTAAAGAAATACATGGTCTTGATAACCTGTCACAGGTACCAAAGGTAAATTCTCTCTATAGATTTGATAAATGTGAAATCCCATTTACTAAGTTTGCTAGCCAATGCTTGGATGAGTTTGATGACTTTATGGTTAAACAAGAAAACTTCAATGCTTATGTTGGTAGAAAATTGAAACCCGATGCTGATATGCTTGAACACTTGAGTGATTATATGTCTAGAGTTAAAGGTGAACTTAAACTTATTAGTAAACATGTTTCTATGGTTACCACTCAAGTAGAACAAGTACTTAAAGCTCAGAATGATTTGCTCAATGAATTAAATAATAAGAAAAATGATAATGTTGTTAGAGTTATGACTAGAGGAGTTAAAATGACTCAGGAACCCTTGTATCCCGAGGGCCACCCTAAGAGAATTGAGCAAGATTCTCAGAGAACTAATGTTGATACTCCTAGTCCTTCTAAAAGGAAAAAAAGAATAATGATAGGACTTTGCATGCTTCTAGTGAACCTATTGTTGACACACCTGAGAATCCCAATGATATTTCTATTTCTGATGCTGAAACACAATCTGGTAATGAACATGAACCTAGTGATAATGTTAATGATGATGTTCATGTTGATGCTCAACCTAGCAATAATAATGATGTAGAAATTAAACCTGCTGTTGATCTTGATAACCCACAATCAAAGAATCAACGTTATAATAAGAGAGACTTTGTTGCTAGGAAGCACGGTAAAGAAAGAGAACCATGGGTTCAGAAACCCATGCCTTTTCCTCCTAAACCATCCAAGAAAAAGGATGATGAGGATTTTGAGCGCTTTGCTGAAATGATTAGACCTATCTTTTTGCGTATGTGTTTGATTGATATGCTTAAAATGAATCCTTATGCTAAGTACATGAAGGAAATTGTTAGTAATAAAAGAAAGAAACCGGAATCTGAAATTTCCACCATGCTTGCTAATTATACTTTTAAAGGTGGAATACCAAAGAAACTGGGAGATCCCGGAATACCAACTATACCATGCTCTATTAAAAGAAACTATGTTAAAACTGCTTTATGTGATCTTGGAGCCGGTGTTAGTGTCATGCCTCTCTCTTTATATCATAGACTTGATTTGAATAAGTTGACACCTACTGAAATATCATTGCAAATGGCTAATAAATCAAATGCTATACCTGTCGGTATTTGTGAGGATGTGTCTGTTGTGGTTGCAAACGTTACTATTTTAACGGACTTTGTCATTCTTGATATTCCCGAGGACGATAGTATGTCTATTATTCTTGGAAGACCCTTTTTGAATACTGCAGGGGCTGTTATTGATTGCAATAAAGGCAATGTCACTTTTCATGTTAATGGTAATGAGCATACGGTACACTTTTCGAGGAAACAACCTCAAGTCCACAGTATTAATTCTATTGGAAAATTTTCAACAATTACTATTGGAGGTTTTGAATTTCCTCTTCCTACTGTTAAGAAGAAATATGATATTCTTATTGTTGGGGATGTGCATATCCCAGTTGAGGTAACCTAGTGTTATTCAAAATTTCTCTGGTTTCATGCGATTCGGAATGAGTTTGTTAACAAGACTTGATCAACCTTGTTAGTGGATTCCTTTTGATGAGCATGAGATGGATGAAGTTAGAAAACACAACTCTCTGTACCCTCTTTTTACTTTCTGTTATTTAGTTTAAATAAAGCAAAAATAGTATTTTCTGTCTATTTTTCTGAATTATCCATACAAAAAATACCCCAAAAATAAAAGTTCTCCAAATGCCCCAAAAATGAAATATGATTTTTTCCAGAATATTTCAGAATTTTAGGCACTGAGAACACGGCAGGGGGAGTAGCCACGTGCCCACGAGGGTGGAGGGCGTGCCCACCTGCCTGGGCGCGCCCCCTACCTCGTGGACCCCACGGGGTCCACGACACATCCTTGCATCCACATGCTTCATCTTGCTCCAGAAAAAAATCACAAGCCAGCTCAAACCCGAGTTCTTGCCCCTCTTGCTGCCATTTTCGATCTCCTTGCTCAAAGCTCCATTCACAAAACTACTTTGGGGGACTGTTCTTTGGTATGTGACTCCTCCAATGGTCCAATTAGTTTTTGTTCTAGTGCTTTATTTATTGCAAATTTTTGCTGCTTAGGTGACCCTATTCTTGATCTTGCATGTCAAATTTATGTGGTCAAAAATAGTTTTAATGCATGATATAGCCTCTAGGCACTTGTAGGGGTAGTTGCTATCAATCTTGTTGAGTTTGGTTCACTTTTATTTTAAGTTACTAAAAATTTCAAAAAATTTCAGAAAAAGATGAGGAGATTTTTGAGGGCCTCATCGAGCCGAAGCTCGAAGGATAAGCAAAGTGAAGAGAACTAGAAGCCCAAGTATAATCTCCCTCGTACTACGGAGGTTCGGCCATGTGAATGGCCTTGTGATGAGTTCTTGAAAGAGGCCAGGATTAATGAAGATTTTTATCAATTGGCTGAGAATGCAGGCCTCACCGCCTTCCTCCACGACCAGCGTGAACAGTATCTCTTACTCACCAATATCTTTGTGCAAAATTTTCATTTCCATGCTAGGAGATCACCACCTTCGGTGGAATTTTATTTATATGATGAGCATAAGGAGATGTCACTTTATGATTTTTGCCGGGTCTGTTTGATGCATTTTGAGGCCAGCATAGAGGAACCACATCGTAATGATGTGGAGGAATTTATTGATATGATTGTTGTAGGGGAAACAAGGAAAGTTTCCGATGCGAGAATCACTAGCATACATTTTCATGTTCTACGTTACTTCGCAATATTTGCTAGTAGATGCTTAATTGGACACGGGGTGGAAACCTTAGTGCCCATGATATTGCGATTTTGCACCATGCCTTGTTTTATGATACTACTTTCAGTTTAGGCACTATTGTTGCTAAACGGTTAAATCTAAACCGTACTAAGGGCCCCTGATAACCCACAAATATAGGGGATCGCAACAGTTTTCGAGGGTAGAGTATTCAACCCAAATTTACTGATTTGGCACAAGGGGAGCCAAAGAATATTCTAAAGTATTAGCAGCTGAGTTGTCAATTCAACCACACCTACAAACTTAATATCTGCAGCAAAGTATCTAGTAGCAAAGTAATATGATAGTAGTGGTAACGATAGCAAAAGTAACGGTAGCAAAAGTAATGTTTTTGGTATTTTGTAGTGATGATAGCAATAGCAACAAAAAAGTAAATAAGCGAAGAACAATATATGGAAAGCTCGTAGGCAATGGATCGGTGATAGAGAATTATGCCGGATGTGGTTCATCATGTAACAGTCATAACCTAGGGTGACACAGAACTAGCTCCAGTTCATCAATGTAATGTAGGCATGTATTCCGAATATAGTCGTACGTGCTTATGGAAAAGAACATGCATGACATCTTTTGTCCTACCCTCTCGTGGCAGCGGGGTCCTAGCGGAAACTAAGGGATATTAAGGCCTCCTTTTAATACAGTACCGGACCAAAGCATTAACACGTAGTGAATACATGAACTCCTCAAACTACGGTCATCACCGGATGTGGTCCCGATTATTGTCACTTCGGGGTTGCCGGATAATAACACATAGTAGGTGACTATAGACTTGCAAGATAGGATCAAGAACTCTCATATATTCATGAAAACATAATAGGTTCAGATCTGAAATCATGGCACTCGGGCCCTAGTGACAAGCATTAAGCATAGCAAAGTCATAGCAACATCAATCTCAGAACATAGTGGATACTAGGGATCAAACCCTAACAAAACTAACTCGATTACATGATAAATCCCATCCAACCCATCACTGTCCAGCAAGCCTATGATGGAATTACTCACGCACGACGGTGAGCATCATGAAATTGGTGATGGAGGATGGTTGATGATGATGATGGCGACGGATTCCCCTCTCCGGAGCCCCGAACGGACTCCAGATCAGCCCTCCCGAGAGAGTTTAGGGCTTGGCGGCGGCTCCGTGTCGTAAAACGTGATGAATCTTTCTCCTTGATTTTTCTCTCCGAACACGAATATATAGAGTTGGAGTTGAGGTCGGAGGAGCTCTAGGGGGCTCACGAGGTACGGGGGCGCGCCCCCACCCTTGTGGCTAGGGTGTGGGCCCCCTGGTCTTAATCTTTTGCCAGTATTTTTATTATTTCCAAAAATAGTCTCCGTGAAGTTTCAGGTCATTCCGAGAACTTTTGTTTCTGCACATAAATAACACCATGGCAATTTTGCTGAAACAGCGTCAGTCCGGGTTAGTTCCATTCAAATCATGCAAGTTAGAGTCCAAAACAAGGGCAAAAGTGTTTGGAAAAGTAGATACGACGGAGATGTATCAACTCCCCCAAGCTTAAACCTTTTCTTGTCCTCAAGCAATTCAGTTGAAAAACTGAAAGTGATAAAGAAAACTTTTACAAACTATGTTTGCTCTTGTTGTTGTAAATATGTTAAGCCAGCATTCAAGTTTTCAGCAAAGATTATAAACTAACCATATTCACAATAATGCTTAGGTCTCATGTTTACTCATATCAATGGCATAATCAACTAGCGAGCAATAATAATAAATATCGGGTGACAACACTTTCTCAAAACAATCATAATATGATATAACAAGATGGTATCTCGCTCGCCCTTTCTGAGACCGCAAAACATAAATGCAGAGCACCTTTAAAGATCAAGGACTGACTAGACATTGTAATTCATGGTAAAAGAGATCCAGTCAAGTCATACTCAATGTAAACTAACAGTAATGAATGCAAATGACAGTGGTGCTCTCCAACTGGTGCTTTTTAATAAGAGGATGATGAGTCAACATAGAAGTAAATAGATAGGCCCTTCGCAGAGGGAAGCAGGGATTTGTAGAGGTGCCAGAGCTCGATTTTGAAATAGAGGTGAATAATATTTTGAGCAGTATACTTTCATTGTCAACATAACAACCAAGAGATGGCGATATATTCCATGCTACACACATTATAGGCGGTTCCAAAACAGAATGGTAAAGTTTATACTCCCCCTCCACCAACAAGCATCATTCCATGGCTTGCTCGAAACAACAAGTGCCTCCAACTAACAAGAGTCCCAGGGGGAGTTTTGTTTGCAATTATTTTGATTTGATATGCACAAAGCATGGGACTGGGCATCCCGGTGACCAGCCACTTTCTCATGCATGAGGAGCGGAGTCCACTCCTCTTGAGAATAACCCGCCTAACATGGAAGATACGGACAGCCCTAGTTGATACATGAGCTATTCGAGCATACAAAACAGGATATTTATTTGAAGGTTTAGAGTTTGGCACATACAAATTTACCTGGAACGGCAGGTAGATACCGTATATAGGTAGGTATGGTGGACTCATATGGAACAACTTTGGGGTTTATGGGATTGGATGCACAAGCAGTATTCCCGCTTAGTACAGGTGAAGGCTAGAAAAAGACTGGGAAGCGACCAGCTAGAGAGCGACAACAGTCATGAACATGCATTAAAATTAATCAACACCGAATGCAAGCATGAGTAGGATATAATGCACCATGAACATAAATATCGTAGAGGCTATGTTGATTTTGTTTCAACTACATGCGTGAACATGTGCCAAGTCAAGCCACTCGAATTGTTCAAAAGAGGATACCACCCTATCATACCACATCACAACCATTTTAATAGCATGTTGGCACGCAAGGTAAACCACAATAAGCTCCTAGCTAATTAAGCATGGCATAAGAAACTATAATCTCTAATTTTCATCGCAAACATGTTTATTCATAATAGGCTGAATCAGGAACGATGAACTAATCATATTTACAAAAAGAAGAGAGGTCAAGTTCATACCAGCTTCTCCCATCTTAATCAGTTCATCATATATCGTCATAATTGCCTTTCACTTGTAGGAATAAGTGGAGGAGGGCCACCGTGGGCCCACGAGGCAAGGGGGCACGCCCAAGGGGGTAGGGCGCGCCCTCCACCCTCGTGGCCAGGTGGTTGCCCCCCTGTTGTGTTCTTAGTGCCAAATATTCTCAAATATTCCAGAAAAAAATCATATTTAAATTTCAAGGCATTTGGAGAACTTTTATTTTCGGGGTATTTTTATATTGCACGGATGATCAGAAAATAAACAGAAATTACTATTTTTACTTTATTTAATATAAATAACAGAAAGTAGAAAGAGGGTACATAGAGTTGTGTTTTCTAAATTCATCCATCTCATCATCATCAAAAGGAATCCATTAACAAGGTTGATCAAGTCTTGTTAACAAACTCATTCGGAATCACATGGAACCGGAGAATTTTAGAATAACACTAGGTTACCTCAACGGGGATATGCACATCCCCAAAAATAAGAATATCATATTTCTTCTTGACAGTAGGAAGAGGAAATTCAAAACCTCCAAAAATAATCGATAGAATTTTTCCAATAGAGTTGACACTATGGACTTGAGGTTGTTTCCTCGGAAAGTGTACCGTATGCTCATTACCATTAACATGAAAAGTGACAATGCCTTTGGTGCAATCAATAACATCCCCTGTAGTATTCAAAAAGGGTCTTCCAAGAATAATAGACATACTATCGTCCTTGGGAATATCAAGAATAACAAAGTCTGTTAAAATAGTAACGTTAGCAACCACAACATGCACATCCTCACAAATACCGACAGGTATAGCAGTTGATTTGTCAGCCATTTGCAAAGATATTTCACTAGGTGTCAACTTATTCAAATCAAGTCTACAATATAAAGAGAGAGGCATAACACTAACACCGGCTCCAAGATCACATAATGCAGTTTTAACATGATTGGTATAGTGGGTACTCCTGGATCTCCAAGTTTCTTTGGTATTCCACCTATAAAAGTATAATTAGCAAGCATGGTGGAAATTTCAACTTCCGGTATCTTTCTTTTATTAGTAACAATTTCTTTCATATACTTAGCATAAGGATTCATTTTGAGCATATCAGTTAATCACATAAGAAAAAAGATAGGTCTAATCATTTGAGCAAAGTGCTCAGAATTCTCATTATCCTTTTTCTTGGATGGGTTGGGAGGAAAAGGCATGGGTTTTTGAACCCATGTTTCTCTTTCTTTACCATGTTTCCTAGCAACAAAGTATTTCTTATCATAACGTTGATTCTTTGATTGTGGGTTATCAAGATCAACAGCAGGTTCAATGTCTACATCATTGTCATTGCTAGGTCGAATATCAACATGAACAATATTATTAACATTATCACTAGGTTCATGTTCATTACCAGATTATGTTTCAGCATCAGAAATAGAAATATCATTTGGATTCTCAGGTGTTTCAGCAATAGGTTCACTAGAAGCATGCAAAGTCCTATCATTTTTCTTTTTCTTCCATTTAGAAGGACTAGGTGCATCTATATTATTTCTCTGAGAATCTTGCTCAATTCTCTTAGGGTGGCCTTCAGGATACAAAGGTTCCTGAGTCATTTTACCAGTTCTAGTAGCCACTCTAACAGCATAGTCCTTATTCTTACTATTCAATTCATTGAGCAAATCATTTCGAGCTTTAAGTACTTGTTCTACTTGAGTGGTAACCATAGAAGCATGTTTACTAATAAGTTTAAGTTCACCTTTGACATTGGCCATATAATCACTCAAGTGTTCAATCATATCAGCACTGAGTTTTAATTCTCTACCAAAATAAGCATTGAAGTCTTCTTGCTTAACCATAAATTTATCAAACTCATCGAAGCATGGGCTAGCAAACTTGGTAAATGGGATTTCAGCCTTATCATACCTATATAGAGAATATACCTTTACTACCTGTGTTGGGTTATCAAGACCATGTGTTTCTTCAATAGGTGATGGATTAAAACCATACATTTCTTCAATAGGTGGTAAATTAAGACCATGTATTTCTTCAATAGGAGGTAAATTCTCAACATCTTCAGCTTTAATACCATTTTCTTCCATGGATTTCTTTGCCTCTTGCATATCTTCAGGACTGAGAAATAGAACACCCCTTTTCTTCGGAGTTGGTTTAGGAATAGGCTCAGGAGTTGGCTCAGGAAGTGTCCGATTATTTTCATTTATCAACATATTATTCAATAAAATTTCAGCTTCATCCGGTGTTCTTTCCCTGGAAACAGAACCAACACAACTATCCAGGTAATCTCTGGAAGCATCGGTTAGTCCATTATAAAAGATATCAAGTATTTCATTTTTCTTAAGAGGATGATCAGGCAAAGCATTAAGTAATTGGAGAAGCCTCCCCCAAGCTTGTAGGAGATTCTCTTTTACAATTTGCACAAAATTATATATATCCCTTAAAGCAGCTTGTTTCTTATGAGCAGGGAAATATTTAGCAGAGAAGTAGTAAATCATATCCTGGGGACTACACACACAACTAGGATCAAGAGAATTAAACCATATCTTAGCATCACCCTTTAATGAGAACGGACATATTTTAAGAATATAAAAGTAGAGAGTTCTCTTTTATCATTAGTGAATAGGGTAGCTATATCATTTAATTTAGTAAGATGTGCCACAACAGTTTCAGATTCATAGCCATAAAAAGGATCAGATTCAACCAAAGTAATTATATCAGGATCAATAGAGAATTCATAATCCTTATCAGTAACAAAGATAGGTGAAGTAGCATAAGAAGGGTCATATTTCATTCTAGCATTCAGAGTTTTTTGTTTAAGCTTAGCTAATAATTTCTTAAGATCACTTCTATCATTGCAAGAAAGAAAGTCTCTTTTAGTTTCTTCAACCATAACATAGCCCTCAGGCACAACAGGTAATTCATATTTATTAGGAGAGCCTTCATAATCACTTTCATCAGTATTATCAGTTTCAATAATTTCATTCTCTCTAGCCCTAGCAAGTTGTTCATCAAGAAATTCACCAAGTGGCACAGTTGTATCAAGCATAGAAGTAGTTTCATCATAAGTATCATGCATAGCAGAAGTGGAATCATCAATAATATGCGACATATCTGAATCAATAGCACAAGCAGGTTTAGGTGTCGCAAGCTTACTCAAAACAGAAGGTGAATCAAGTGTAGACCTAGATGGCAGTTCCTTACCTCCCCTCGTAGTTGAGGGATAAATCTTGGTTTTTGGATCTCTCAAGTTCTTCATAATGATAAGCAGATATAAATCCCAAGTGACTCAAAGAATAGAGCTATGCTCCCCGGCAACGACGCCAGAAAATAGTCTTGATAACACACAAGTATAGGGGATAGCAACAGTTTTCGAGGGTAGAGTATTCAACCCAAATTTATTGATTCGACACAAGGGGAGCCAAAGAATATTCTCAAGTATAAGCAGCTGAGTTGTCAATTCAACCACACCTGGAAACTTAATATCTGCAGCAAAGTATTTAGTAGCAAAGTAATATGATAGTAGTGGTAACAATAGCAAAAGTAACGGTAGCAAAAGTAATGCTTTTGGTATTTTGTAGTGATGATAACAATAGCAACGGAAAAGTAAATAATCAAAGAACAATATATGGAAAGCTCGTAGGCAATGGATCGGTGATAGAGAATTATGCCGGCTGTGGTTCACCATGAACAGTCATAACCTAGGGTGCCACAGAGCTAGCTCCAGTTCATCAATGTAATGTAGGCATGTGTTTCGAATATAGTCATATGTGCTTATGGAAAAGAACTTGCATGACATCTTTTGTCCTACCCTCCCGTGGCAGCGGGGTCCTAGCGGAAACTAAGGGATATTAAGGCCTCCTTTTAATAGAGTACCGGACCAAAGCATTAACACATAGTGAATACATGAACTCCTCAAACCACGTTCATGACAGGAAGTGGTCCCGATTATTGTCACTTCGGGGTTGCCGGATCATAACACATAGTAGGTGTAGGATTGAAAGTATGTCTAGAGGGGGGGTGATTAGACTACTTGACCAAATAAAAATCTAGCCTTTTCCCAATTTTAGTTCTTGGCAGATTTTAGCTATCTTAGCACAAGTCAAGCAATCTCCACACAATTCAAGCAAGCATGCAAAAGAGTATATGAGCAGCGGAAAGTAAAGCATGCAACTTGCAAGAATGTAAAGGGAAGGGTTTGGAGGATTCAAACGCAATTGGAGACACGGATGTTTTTGTCGTGGTTCCGATAGGTGGTGCTATCGTACATCCACGTTGATGGAGACTTCAACCCACGGAGGGTAACGGTTGCGCGAGTCCACGGAGGGCTCCACCCACGAAGGGTCCATGAAGAAGCAACCTTGTCTATTCCATGATGGCGGTCGCCCACGAAGGACTTGCCTCACTAGCGGTAGATCTTCATGAAGTAGGCGATCTGCTTGCCCTTACAAACTCCTTGGTTCAACTCCACAATCTTGTCGGAGGCTCCCAAGTGACACCTAGCCAATCTAGGAGACACCACTCTCCAAGAAGTAACAAATGGTGTGTTGATGATGAACTCCTTGCTCTTGTGCTTCAAATGATAGTCTCCCCAACACTCAACTCTCTCTCACAGGATTTGGATTTGGTGGAAAGAAGATTTGAGTGGAAAGCAACTTGGGGAAGGCTGGAGATCAAGATTCATATGGTTGGAATGGAATATCTTAACCTCAACACAAGTGTAGGTGGTTCTCTCTTAGAAAATGTGTATTGGAAGTGTAGGTATGTTCTGATGGCTCTCTCCACGAATGAAGAGTGGGTGGAGGGGTATATATAGCCTCCACACAAAATCTAACCATTACACACAATTTTCCAAACTCGGTGGGACCGAATGGTTAAACTCGGTTGGACCGATTCAGCAAACCTAGTGACCGTTAGGATTTTCGGTGGGACTGAGATGCAACTCGGTAGGACCGATATGGTTAGGGTTAGGGCATAACGTAATCTCGGTGTGACCGATTACACAAACTCGGTGGGACCGATTATGGTAATAAGCTAACCAGAGAGTTGGCCAGGTAAACTCGGTGGGACCGAAGTGTTACAAAAGGGAAACAGAGAGTTTACATTGCAATCTCGGTGGGACCGATCGCTCATCTCGGTAAGACCGAAACGTTGCGAAGGGAAACAGAGAGATTACAATCTCATCTCGGTGAGACCGAGATCCCTATCGGTGAGACCGATTTGCCTAGGGTTTGTGGCAGTGGCTATGACATTTGAAACTCGGTGGCGCCGGATAGAAAGAATCGGTGGGGCCGAGTTTGACTTTTGGTTTAGGTCATATGTGGATGTGGGAAGGTAGTTGAGGGTTTTGGAGCATATCACTAAGCATTTTGAGCAAGCAAGCCATTAAGCAACACCTCATCCCTCCTTGATAGTATTGGCTTTTCCTATAGACTCAATGTGATCTTGGATCACTAAAATATAAAATGTAGAGTCTTGAGCTTCAAGCTTGAGCCAAACTTTTTGTCCTTAGAATTTTGAGGGATCCACTTTCCTCATCCATGCCATGCCATTCATTGAGCTTTTCCTGAAATATTAATCTTGGAATAATGTTAGCTCAATGAGCTATATGTTGTTAGGAATTACCAAAACCACCCAGGGATAGTTGCACTTTCAGTAGGTGACTATAGACTTGCAAGATAGGATCAAGAACTCTCATATATTCATGAAAACATAATAGGTTCAGATCTGACATCATGGCACTCGGGCCCTAGTGACAAGCATTAAGCATAGCAATGTCATAGCAACATCAATCTCAGAACATAGTGGATACTAGGGATCAAACCCTAACAAAACTAACTCGATTACATGATAAATCTCATCCAACCCATCACCGTCCAGCAAGCCTATGATGGAATTACTCACGCACGATGGTGAGCATCATGAAATTGGTGATGGAGGATGGTTGATGATGACGATGGCGACGGATTCCCCTCTCCGGAGCCCCGACTGACTCCAGATCAGCCCTCCCAAGAGAGTTTAGGGCTTGGTGGTGGCTCCGTATCGTAAAACGCAATGAATCTTTCTCCTTGATTTTTTTCTCTCCGAACACGAATATATAGAGTTGGAGTTGAGGTCAGAGGAGCTCTAGGGGGGCCACAAGGTAGGGGGCGCGCCCCCACCCTCATGGCTAGGTTATGGGCCCCCTGGTCTTGATCTTTTGCCAGTATTTTCTATTATTTCCAAAAATAGTCTTCGTGAAGTTTCAGGTCATTCTGAGAACTTTTGTTTCTGCGCATAAATAACACCATGGCAATTCTGCTGAAAACAGCGTCAGTCGGGTTAGTTCCATTAAAATCATGCAAGTTAGAGTCCAAAACAAGGGCAAAAGTGTTTGGAAAAGTAGATACGACGGAGACGTATCAGCCCCATCCTCGGAGGTATCTTTGCCTCGCGCCTTGCTGCACACTTTAACATACCTATCAGGCATTAAGAGAAAGAGGAAAAGTTGATGCCTCCTATTGTTCTAAGTTATAAGAGGATGGTAGCACATGAGTTTATTGTTAAGGATAAGAATAAGACACTCAAATACAACTTGATATTTAACAAAAATTATTGTGAGTTTATTACCTTGCCTGCGCCCTCTTTGTTCAACATATTTTCAGGCATGTACCTTGTTCTGCTAGAGGCCATTCATGCCTACCGGAGCCAGATGTCAGCTGCAGAGCTGGAGCCACCATCTGATCCTCACCGTCAGTTTGTTTATCAGTGGTTTCCGGAGGAGATCGCCAGCCAGTGGCAATCTGAGGAGCCTTCTTAGTACGACCCCAGCTACAGTTTTGATCCATGGGCATAGACCAACTTAGGCCAAAGGCCTAAGCTTGGGGGAGTACGTATTTCTCACCGACATTATATTCATGTTCACACACTCAGGTCAATTGTCGGTGCTCATACTTTTTCATTGTATCATCCATGCTAGTTTAATTTCTTTTTAAGTTTTCTTCTTGTGTGTCTGAAAAAACCTTAAGAAAAACCAAAAAAAATTAGTTGTAGCTTTTAGCTAGTTTACTTTCCATGCTTGTAGTAGTAGTAATTAAAAAGAAAACCCAAAAAGATTTCTCGTTCTTCTTTTGCTTGTTGGGAGCTTTCCCGTGTAAATAGTTTTGTTTCTTTTCTTTTTCTTTGGGGGTCGAGAGGAGAAGACCATAATGAAAATGTTGAGTGGCTCTCATATGCATTATTGTTGATCTAACAAAGAGCCCATATTACCTTGTCTTCTCTCTTGAATTGAATGCTTGCAGATTCCAGCTTAGTCCAATGCACATGCACTATTATTATTATCCACACTATTCGGTTGTGCAAGAGAAAGGCAATAATGACGATATATGATGAACTGACTGAGATGAGAAAAGCTGGTATGAACTCGACCTCTCTTGTTTTTGTAAATATGATTAGTCCATCGTTCTTGATTTAGCCTATTATGAATGAAACATGTTTGCAATGACAATTAGAGATTATAGTTGCTTATGCCATGCTTAATTTTCTAGGAGTTTATAATGGTTTAGCTTGCGTGCCAACATGCTATTAAAATGGTTGTGATGTGGTATGATAGGGTGGTATCCTCCTTTGAACGATTCGAGTGGCTTGACTTGGCACATGTTCACGCATGTAGTTGAAACAAAATCAACATAGCCTCCACGATATTTACGTTCATGATGAATTATATCCTACTCATGCTTGCATTCGGTGTTGATTAATTTTAATGCATGTTCATGACTATTGTTGCTCTCTAGCTGGTTGCTTCCCAGTCTCTTTCTAGCCTTCACTTGTACTAAGCGGGAATACTGCTTGTGCATCCAATTCCATAAACCCCAAAGTTATTCCATATGAGTCCACCATACCTACCTATATACGGTATCTACCTGCCGTTCCAAGTAAATTTGTATGTGCCAAACTCTAAACCTTCAAATAAACATTCTATTTTGTATGCTCGAATAGCTCATGTATCAACTAGGGTTGTCTGTATCCTCCATGCTAGGCGGGTTATTCTCAAGAGGAGTGGACTCCGCTCCTCATTCACGAGAAAATGGCTGGTCACCAAGATGCCCAGTCCCATGCTCAAATCAAATTAAAATAATTGCAAACAAAACTCCCCCAGGATTGTTGTTAGTTGGAGGCACCTGTTGTTTCGGGCAAGCCATGGATTGATGCTTGTTGGTGGTGGGGGAGTATAAACTTGACCATTCTGCTTGGGAACCACCTATAATGTGTGTAGCATGGAAGATATCGAGATTTCTCGGTTGTTATGTTAACAATGAAAGTATACTGATGTCTACTACACAACCTTCTTCTTGTAGACGTTGTTGGGCCTCCAAGTGCAGAGGTTTGTAGGACAGTAGCAAATTTCCCTCAAGTGGATGACCTAAGATTTATCAATCCATAGGAGGCGTTGGATGAAGATGGTCTCTCTCAAGCAACCCTGCAACCAAATAACAAAGTGTCTCTTGTGTCCCCAACACGCCCAATACAATGGTAAATTGTATAGGTGCACTAGTTCGGCGAAGAGATGGTGATACAAGTGGTATATGGATAGTAGATAATAGTTTTTGTAATCTGAAAATATAAAAACAGCAAGGTAGCAAGTGATAAAAGTGAGCATAAACGGTATTGCTGTAACATCCCAAAATTTCAATTTGGAATGTTATACATAGATCATTCATGCATATCATATTTTATTGCATTTTCGTTCCGCAATCCTCGAAATCCTAAGCAACTCAAGGACCCTCGGAGAGAGTTGGGGATTTCCCGGTTTTCATATTTGATTTTTTCTATCAAATAATGAAACGAGGATTTTTTATTTTGATTATTTTTCTCTCCGAAAAATATTTCATAATAAAATATATGAGAGGAGATAATATGACTTCTCCTAAATAATTGAAATATTGGAGGAAAAATATTAAAATCATTTATTTGATTTTATTTGCATTAGAAAAATTACACGTTTTCAAAATTTCATTTTAGGGCCAAGAAGATGTTCATCTCGTTCTAAATATTTTATTTAGACGGTGAAAATTTGTTTTGGCATTTTTAGATATTTATTTTATTTTCTAGGATTTATTTTCTGTTCGGCGGAATTATTTAAAAAAACTTCCAGCCGACTGGGCCGAAACCCAGCCGGGCCGGCCCACCTCCCCGGGCGCGCCGTCTCCCACCCAGAGACCAAGCCGCCGCCGCCTCGGACGAGGAGTCCGGCCAGGACTCCTCCTCGCCGCCGCCTTGGCCCCTCCTCCAAGCCGCGCCCCCCCCTTTATATCCTCCCCTCGGACCCTGCCGCCACCACAACCACCACCGCCGCCGAGCCCCGCCCCGAGCCGCGTCGCGCCTCGCCGCCGCCGATGCAGCCACGCCCCACCGCCGCTTCACCGCGCCACCGTCGCCCCACCACATAAGCCCCGCCTCGCCAGAGCCGCCTCGCCGGAGGTACCGCGCCAATCCGCCGACGCCGGTTTTTTAAGAAACCGATCGATTTTTTAAACTCTAGTACGTTTTTTAGATCGGTTCGCCGGTTTTTCCCGGTTCCTCTATCTAGCGGACATTCGTCCGTACGTTCGTTTTAATGAACGGTTTTCGCTCATTAGTTACAGATAATGAATGCTCGTTCGTTAGTCTATTCGTCATTTTTCTTTTTATCGGATTAATCCACGATTATTTCTGATCGCGAGTTCTGATCCGATTTTTGTTTCTGTTTATCTTTTCGCTCGTTAGTCGGAATCAGGCGATTCAAGCGCCTAGATCTTCGTCTCGAGACCCTCTTTCCGCTTAACCAACTTGAACTAGTTTTTGCTACTGTAAAATTTGACCTTAGTTCAGATTAGTAAACGGATCTTGTTTCTTTCGCCATTTGAATTTCGTTGCTCCGTTTGGTTTGATTCTTTTTGCAAACCGGAGTTCTTAAGTTGAACTTTCTGGTCAATCTCTCTTATTTGAGTTTTGCCCGTAAATCTTAGCTTGATTTCTTATGTCTGCTATTGTTGCTTGCGATAGAATTCCCGGAGTGTGAAGCGTGTTATTTGGATTCTCTAGGTTTCGCGGACCGTCAGCAAGGCAAGTAACACATTGATCATACTCTTTCCATACCCAGTTTTTATGCATTAGTTTCAATCCTCAAAACATTGCATGATTAGGATGTCATCAACATGTGGGTTGGGAAGTAGTTGTTGAGGTAGAACCTATTGCCCTGTTATATTCAAACCCTTGGGAGTTACTTCTATGCGTTGCTTATATTGCTATGATATGCTCATAGACGTGGTTTGGGTGAGTGAAATCTATGACAGATGTGAGATTGTTAATTAATGGTTCAACTTAAGGTGGCAACTTAAATTTACATCTGGGTGGATTGAGGCACCTGGAGTACCTAGTGTTGCCTGTATTTTTGGAAATCCTGGGGTTCCGTGTGATTTTCCTATGGACCGCCAGCCAGGCTCAAAGGGAACTGTGATGATTCATGCTAGAAACTTCCGTGTGCAGCCACAAGCTATTATGGGCTCTAGCATAGTTGAGTAAGTTACGTGAAGCTCTTGAAGAGGTAGATCGACAGGTAGTGGGTTTGTAGGTTTGGTATGGTATACCCAGAGTAGAGAGTTAATGTTTTTGAAAGACTGTGTCTCGGTCATCCGTTTCTCAAACACCATGTAGTGCGAGAAACCAAACGGAGGAGATCGAGTCTTGTGGGGAAAAGTGCGCAAACCTCTGCAGAGTGTACAAACTAATCATGGTTAGCCGTGTCCCCGGTTATGGACAATCTTGAGTATCTAGTACTTGGAGTATCTTAAGTATCTCATCACTCTAAATTAATATTGTTGGGTTGTTAATTACTCTAATTAGGATTGAGTTGGAGGAACCTTATCAATGATGTTTCAACTACCATGATAGTTAAATTAAAATTCTATTCCTTTGTTGTAGGGAAAAATTGGCTTTTCGCAAAAAATATAACCATAGAGCTTTCCACCAGCCAAATATGCATGTAGTGATAGCATTATTCTGTTCTTGCTCTACTGTGTTACATTGCCAGCATATTCCATGTGCTGACGCGTTTTCGGGCTGCAACGTATTATGTTGTAGACTTTTTAGATGAGGAGTAAGGTTCGTTAGGTCATTGCCGTGCAGCTCATCTATGTCGTTGGAGTTGGTGGACTCACTTTATCTTCCAAGCCTTCCGCTGTTATCGTATTAGATGGCCTTAAGCCATATTTATTGTATTAAGTTCTCTTTTGAGAAATTCGATGTAATAAGTGTGTGATTGCTACTCTGTTATAAATCCTTCGAGTACTGTGTGTGTCAGCATTACCGATCCAGGGATGACACTAAAGCACAGAGACTTGACCGTTTGAGGTCGGGTCGCTACAAAGATGGTATCAGAGCACACGCTGAGTGTAGGACACGACCACTAAGATAAAACCATAGGTCACTCTTCTCTACCCATTTCTGACTCCTCTCCATTTTCTACTCTTTAGGATGGTGGATGCAAGAAACAAGTTTGCACAACCAGACGAAGACACACCTTTTGGACGACACCTGAAGGAAGTCACTAGGTACCTGAACATTGGAATACCAAGCTTCACCGGGACCTACAACGCCACTTTACCAGAAGAGGAGCGATGGATGATTCAAGTTCAAGTTCCAGGAAGGACCTTCATGCCAGTCACTAAACCCATAGAGTTTTCCTTCGATGCACCAACCTGGAGTTTTGGAAAAAGTTTGGCAGCTCACATCACCATGGGACGCGTTGGAGAAGTTTATCAAAAGGAGCTTAAAGACACTATCTACCAGATCTGTGGGTGCCGAGATGAGCAATGGGAGATGATCAGCACTAGGAAGGATAGATCAATTGCAACTTTCATCCAGGAACTAAACCAGCACATTCGACGCCAGGAGAATCAGATGTGCGGAGACATGATAGATTTGAAGAAGGCGAAGATAAGGATCATCGAGCTGGAAGAAGAACTTAAGTCTACACACGATGGATATGAGGAGGAAATTGCGACACTACTGGAGAAGAATGACGACCTGATTAAGAAGATCAGAATATTTATGGGAGACCCCACACCAGTAGAAGAAGACGAAGAACCCAAGGAGATTCGCCCGGGAGACTACATCATCATCGATGACACCGACTCTGACCTGAGCGATGATGACTTTGAAGACGAAGCTGGAGCAGATATCATGGAGTATGCAACCAAGGAATATTTTTAGTAGACCACCACCTCAGTAGTAGTATTCCCCCATGTAAATAGAGTAGTCCGAGCACTTTTGCGATAGTTAGATCGATTGTATGTCTTGCTTGATCGATTGAGTGAAATGTTTGTGTTTGTCTCATGTGCATATGGGTAGTGCTTTCTCATTAGACCTCATTCTATTCTAATATCTTTCCTCTAAAACCCATCAGATGCCTCCGAGACGTGACCCCGGATTTGCATTCCCACCCGAGCTCACTCTGTTGATCCAGCAGCAGAATACCCTGATGCAGTTGTTGGTTCAGAATTAGGGAAACAACAACAACAACAATCCACCACCACCACCAGTTGACAACTTAGCCCGTTTTCTAAGGTTGCAACCACCGGTGTTTTCCAGTAACACCGAGCCTATAGTAGCAGATGATTGGCTCCGCAGGATTGGAAGGGAGTTAACCACTGCAGGATGCACTGATGCTGAGAAGGTGTGTTTTGCCGCACATCAGTTGGATGGACCAGCAACATCATGGTGGGAGAATTACACTGTCACCTACCCCATAGCCACGGTGACATGGGACCAATTTTAGCAAGCCTTCCGTACAAACCATGTCTCAACCGGAGCCATGAATATGAAGAAACGTGAGTTTCGCAACTTACGCCAGGGGAACCGTACTGTGGCTCAGTACGTGGATGAGTTTAGCAAGTTAGCTCGCTATGCCCCTGATGACATGGCCACAGATGCCGCGAAGTAGGAGAAGTTTATGGAAGGGCTGAATGATGAGATGAGTATGTAGTTGATGGTAGCAACCTTCAACAACTACGAGGAGTTGGTAGATAAGGCTCTTATGATTGAAGGGAAGCAGCAGCAGATTGAGAGCCGTAAGAGGAAGTATGGACAAGGGAGGTATAACTCAGGAGCTCAGCAGAAGCCTCGCCTAACCCCGAACTCGGTAGGACTTGTTCATAACCATGGAGGCCACACCCATAATGGAGGAAGTAACCATAACCATACTGGCCCAAGGAATGGGAATGGGAATGGAGCAAGCAACAATCAGAACCGCCCCAACCCAACCACACCCGCCAAAAGAGACCTAAGTCACATTACTTGCTTTAAGTGCGGGAAGACCGGACACGATGCCACAGAGTGCCCTGAAGGAAAGAATGGAAACGGAAATGGGAGCGTTGGAAAGAATCCCAATCCATTCGACAAAGGACAAGTGAACCACGTTAACGTGGAGGAGGTTGAAGAGCAGCCATACGCGGTTATAGGTAAGTTTTTGGTTAAGTCATTTACCGCTCTTGTTCTTTTTGATACTGGTGCATCGCATTCATACATATCAAGGGAATTCGTGGAAAATTTTAGACTACCAACCCAAACCCTTAGGAACCCTCTTTTAGTGAGGTCAGCCGGAGCAGAATATATGACTAGCCGGTGGTGCGACCAGATACCCTTAATCATTGGTAACCACGTTTTTCCGTCTGACCTAATTATCTTGGAGTCACAAGGATTGGATGTGATATTAGGTATGGACTGGATGTCAAAGTATGGAGGAAGTATTGACTGTGCTAGTAAGTCGATTTATCTCACCACCTCGGAGGGAAAAAGGATTAAGTATGTATCTAGGCATGTGCCTAGGAGGAGCCAAGTGAATACCCTCACGGGAGTTGTTCAAGAGGAAGTGCATGTAGTGAAGGATTACCCAGATGTTTTTCCAGAGGAGTTACCAGGTATGCCACCGGATCGAGACATCGAGTTTTTGATAGAGCTACTGCCAGGTACTGGGCCAATATCCAAGAGACCCTATCGGATGCCCGCAAATGATCTGGAGGAGATTAAGAAACAGATCAAGGAGTTATTGGAGAAAGGTTACATTCGAAGGAGTTCATCACCTTGGGGAGCCCTAGTGCTTTTGGTTGAGAAGAAGGATAAATCCCTAAGAATGGTTGTTGATTATCGGGCCTTGAATGAAGTGACGATTAAGAACAAGTACCCACTACCGATGATCAATGATCTGTTTGATCAGTTGCAAGGAGTTAAGGTGTTTTCGAAGATCGATTTGCGATCGGGATACCATCAGTTGAAGATTCGAGAGAAAGATATACCAAAGACAGCCTTCACCACGCGTTACGGATTATATGAGTATACGGTCATGTCGTTTGGACTGACTAACGCCCCTGCCTACTTCATGAGCATGATGAACAAGGTATTCATTGGATATTTGGACAAGTTTGTTGTGGTGTTTATTGATGATATTATGGTATACTCGAAGAATGAAGAGGAGCACAAGGAGCATTTGCAATTAGTTCTCGAGAAACTCAGGGAACACTAGTTGTATGCCAAGTTCAGCAAATGCGAGTTTTGGTTGAAGGAAGTCGGATTCTTTGGACATGTTATATCAGGAGAAGGTATAGCAGTAGACCCCAGCAAGGTTCAGTCAGTCACTGAATGGTTGGCACCCACTTCAGTTAGCGAGATCCGCAGTTTTCTTGGACTCGCAGGATACTACTGGAGATTCATTGAGAATTTTTACAAAATTGCAAAGGCAATGATGGAGTTACTGAAGAAGGATACTAAGTATAAATGGATGGAAGATTGCGAGGCAAGTTTCCAGGAGTTGAAGAAACGTTTGACTACAGCCCCAGTGCTGACACTGCCAGATATACATAAGGATTTCCAAGTGTATTGCGACGCCTCTATCTTAGGACTTGGAAGTGTGCTTATGCAGGATGGAAGAGTTGTTTCGTATGCCTCACGACAACTAAAACCTCACGAGTTGAACTATGCCACCCATGATTTGGAGCTAGCAGCAGTAGTGCATGCATTGAAGACTTGGAGACATTATCTTATTGGAAACCGTTGTGATGTGTACATGGATCATAAGAGTTTGAAGTACATCTTCACGTAGAAGGAGCTGAACCATAGGCAGAGGAGATGGTTGGAGCTTATAAAAGATTACGACATGAAGCTGCACTATCATCCAGGAAAGGCCAATGTCGTAGCAGATGCCTTGAGCCGAAAGAGTTATGCTAATATGCTAGAGAGTACGGGATTGCCAATGGAGTTAGCAGAGGATATCATGGAACTTCGATTAGATATTGTTCCTATAGGTTTTGTTGCAACAACGGAAGTTCGGTCGACGTTGTTGGGTAAGATTTGGGAAGCTCAGAAGGATGACAAAGAGATTGCCGAGATAAAGGAGAAGATGAGCAAAGGAAAGGCCAAAGGTTTTCGTGAGGATGAGCACGATACCTTATAGTTTGAGGACCGGATATACGTGCCTAATGACCCAGAGATCAGGAAATTAATACTTCAGGAGGCTCATGACTCACCATACTCGATACACCCTGGAAACACCAAGATGTATTTGGATTTGAAGGAACGTTTCTCGTGGACAGGGATGAAGAAAGATATTGCCGACTATGTAGCTGTATGCGATGTATGCCAGAGAGTGAAAGCAGAGCATCAAAAGCTAGCGGCATTGTTACATCCTATGCTGATACCCAAATGGAAGTGGGATAAACTTGGCATGGACTTTATTCCATATGGGTAGTAGTTGATCGCTTGACCAAAGTGGCTCACTTTATCCCAGTGAAAACCACCTATACAAGTGCAAAGTTGGCCAAGATATATATGTCCAGGATCGTATGTCTGCATGGAGTTCCGAGGACCATCGTATCAGATAGAGGAACACAGTTTACCTCAAAGTTTTGGCATCAGTTACACCAGACTTTAGGTACGAGATTGGAGTTTAGTACCGCATTTCACCCGCAGACGGATGGACAGACCGAGAGAGTCAACCAAATTCTGGAAGATATGTTGAGAGCCTGTGCGCTAGATTATGGATCTAGTTGGGATGACAATTTGCCTTACGCAGAGTTCTCATACAACAATAGCTACCAAGCTAGTTTGAAGATGGCACCGTTCGAAGCCCTGTATGGACGAAGGTGCAGAACGCCGTTGATGTGGGATGAAGTAGGAGACCGACAGTTGTTTGGACCGGACTTGATCAAAGAGTCTGAAGAGAAAGTTAAGCTGATTCGTGATAGACTGAAGATTGCTCAGTCCAGGCAGAAGAGTTATGTAGACTCGAAACGCAAGGAGGTAACCTATGAAATTGGAGACAGAGCATATCTGCGAGTATCACCCTTGCGAGGAGTGAAACATTTTGGAGTTAAGGAAAAGTTAGCCCCGAGATTTGTAGGACCGTATCATGTTTTGGAACGGACGGGTGAAGTTTCCTACAAATTGGAGTTACCCGAAGGACTGTCAGGAGTTCATGATGTGTTTCACGTTTCACAGTTGAAGAAGTGTCATGCTGAGATGGCCGAAATACCGTTAAGAGATACAGTACCCTTGGAGGCGATTCAGTTGGATAGTGATTTGACTTATGAGGAAAAGCCAGTTAAGATTCTTGAGTTTGCCTACCGAGTCACCCGTAGCAAGGTTATCATGTTTTGCTTAGTTCAGTGGAGTCACCATATCGAGGATGAAGCCACCTGGGAACGAGAGGATGATCTACGCAAAGACCACCCACACTTATTTTCTAGCCAACCCGAATCTCGAGGGCGAGATTCATCTTAAGGGGGGTAGGTTTGTAACATCCCAAGTTTTCAATTTGGAATGTTATACATAGATCATTCATGCATATCATATTTTATTGCATTTCCGTTCCGCAATCCTCGAAATCCTAAGCAACTCAAGGACCCTCGGAGAGAGTTGGGGATTTCCCGGTTTTCATATTTGATATTTTATCAAATAATGAAACGAGGAATTTTGATTTTGATTATTTTTCTCTCCGAAAAATATTTCATAATAAAATATATGAGAGGAGATAATATGACTTCTCCTAAATAATTGAAATATTGGAGGAAAAATATTAAAATCATTTATTTGATTTTATTTGCATTAGAAAAATTGCACGTTTTCAAAATTTCATTTTAGGGCCAAGAAAATGTTCATCTCGTTCTAAATATTTTATTTAGACGGTGAAAATTTGTTTTGGCATTTTTAGATTTTTATTTTATTTTCTAGGATTTATTTTCTGTTCGGCGGAATTATTATTTTTTTTAAAAAACTTCCAGCCGACTGGGCCGAAACCCAGCCGGATCGGCCCACCTCCCCGCACGCGCCGTCTCCCACCCGGAGACCGAGCCACCGCCGCCACCTCGGACGAGGAGTCCGGCCGGGACTCCTCCTCGCCGCCGCCTTGGCCCCTCCTCCAAGCCGCGCCCCCCCTTTATATACCCCCCCGGACCCCACCACCACCACAACCACCACCGCCGCCGAGCCCCGCCCCGAGCCGCGCTGCGCCTCGTCGCCGCCGCTGCAGCCGCGCCGCGCCGCCGTCGCCCCGCAAGCCGCCGCCCAAGCTCCGCCTCGCCGGAGCCGCCTCGCCAGAGGTACCGCGCCGATCCGCCGCCGCCGTTTTTTTAAGAAACCGATTCGGTTTTTTAAAACCCTAGTACGTTTTTTGATCGGTTCGCCGGTTTTCCCGGTTCCTCTATTTAGCGGACATTCGTCCGTATGTTCGTTTTAACGAACGGTTTTCGCTCGTTAGTTACAGATAACGAACGCTCGTTCGTTAGTCTGTTCGTCAGTTTTCTTTTTATCGGATTAACCCGCAATTATTTCTGATCGTGATTTCTGATCCGATTTTTGTTTCTGTTTATCTTTTCGCTCGTTAGTCGGAATCAGGCGATTCAAGCGCCTAGATCTTCGTCTCGAGACCCTCTTTCTGCTTAACCAACTTGAACCAGTTTTTGCTACTGTAAAATTTGACCTTAGTTCAGATTAGTAAACGGATCTTGTTTATTTCGCCGTTTGAATTTCGTTGCTCCGTTTGGTTTGATTCTTTTTGCAAACCGGAGTTCTTAAGTTGAACTTTCTGGCCAATCTCTCTTATTTGAGTTTTGCCCGTGCATCTTAGCTTGATTGCTTATGTATGCTACTGTTTCTTGCGATAGAATTCCCGGAGTGCGAAGCGTGTTATTTGGATTCTCTAGGTTTAGCGGACCGTCAGCAAGGCAATGAACACATTGATCATACTCTTTCTATACCCAGTTTTTATGCATTAGTTTCAATCCTCAAAACATTGCATGATTAGGATGTCATCAACATGTGGGTTGGGAAGTAGTTGTTGAGGTAGAACCTATTGCCCTGTTATATTCAAACCCTTGGGAGTTACTTCTACGCGTTGCTTATATTGCTATGCTATGCTCGTAGACGTGGTTTGGGTGAGTAAAATCCATGACAGATGTGAGATTGTTAATTAATGGTTCAACTTACGGTGGCAACTTGAATTTACATCTGGGTGGATTGAGGCACCTGGAGTACCTAGTGTTGCCTGTATTTTTGGAAATCCCGGGGTTCTGTGTGATTTTCCTATGGACCGCCACCCAGGCTCAAAGGGAACTGAGATGATTCATGCTAGAAACTTCCGTGTGCAGCCACAAGCTATTATGGGCTCTAGCATAGTTGAGTAAGTTACGTGAAGCTCTTGAAGAGGTAGATCAGTAGGTAGTGGGTTTGTAGGTTTGGTATGGTCTACCCAGAGTAGAGAGTTAATGTTTCTGAAAAACTGTGTCTTGGTCATCCGTTTCTCAAACACCATGTAGTGCGAGAAACCAAACGGAGGAGATCGAGTCTTGTGGGGAAAAGTGCGCAAACCTCTGCAGAGTGTACAAACTAATCATGGTTAGCCGTGTCCCCGGTTATGGACAATCTTGAGTATCTAGTACTTGGAGTATCTTAAGTATCTCATCACTCTAAATTAATATTGTTGGGTTGTTAATTACTCTAATTGGGATTGAGTTGGAGGAACCTTCTCAATGATGTTTGTAGCGACCCGACCTCAGATGGTCAAGTCTCTGTGCTTCAGTGTTATCCCTGGATCGGTAATGCTGACACACACAGTACTTGAAGGATTTATAACAGAGTAGCAATCACACACTATTACATCGAATGTCTCCAAAGAGAACTTATTACAATAATATGGCTTAAGGCCATCTAATGCGATAACAGCGGAAGGCTTGGAAGATAAAGTGAGTCCATCAACTCCAACGGCATAGCTGAGCTGCACAGCAACGACCTAACGAACCTTACTCCTCGTCTGAAAAGTCTGCAACATAATACGTTGCAGCCCGAAAACGGGTCAACACATGGAATATGCTGGCAATATAACACAGTAGAGCAGAAACAGAATAATGCTATCACTACATGCATATATGGCTGGTGGAAAGCTGTATGGTTATAGTTTTTGCGAAAAGCCAATTTTTCCCTACAACAAAGGAATAGATTTTTATTTAACTATCGTGGTGGTTGAAACATCATTGAGAAGGTACCCCCAACTCAATCCCAATTAAAGTGATTAACAACCCAACAGTATTAATTAAACATGGTGAGATACATGTGATAGCCCAAGTACTAGATACTCAAGAATTGTCCGTAACCGGGGACACGGCTAACCATGATTAGATTGTACACTCTGCAGAGGTTTGCGCACTTTTCCCCACAAGACTCGATCGCCTCCGTTGGATTTCTCGCACTACATGGTGTTTGAGAAACGGATGACCGAGACAAAGTCTTTCAGAAACGTCAACTCTCTACTCCTGGTAGACCATACCAAACCTACAAAACCCACTACCTGCTGATCTACCTCTTCAAGAGCTTCACGTAACCTACTCAACTATGCTAGAGCCCATAATAGCTTGTGGCTGCACACGGAAGTTTCTAGCATGAATCATCTTAGTTCCCTTTGAGCCTGGGTGGCGGTCCATAGGAAGATCACACGGGTACCCCGGGATTTCCAAAAAATACAGACAACACTGGGTTCCCCAGGTGCCTCAATCCACCCAGTTGTTTGATTAAGTTGCCACCTTAAGTTGAACCATTATTTAACAATCTCACATCTATCATGAATTTCACTCAAACCCAAACCACGTCTACGAGCATAGCATAGAAATATAAGCAATATGTAGAAGTAACTCCCGAGGGTTTGATTATAACAGGGCAGTAAGTTCTACCTCAGCAACTACTTCCCAACCCACAAGTTAATGACATCCTAATCACGCAATGTTTGAGGATTGGAACTAATGCATAAAAACTGGGTATAATGGCATATGATCAAAGTGTTACTTGCCTTGCTGACGATCCGCGAATCCTAGAGACTCGTAGTAACACGCTTCGCACTCCGGGAATTCTATCATAAGCAAACAATAACATACATAAGTAACAAGCAACGATGCACAAGCAAAACTCAAATAAGAGAGGTTGACCAGAAAGTTCAACTTAAGAACTTCGGTACGCAAAAAGAATCAAATCAAACGAAGCAACAAAAGTCAAACGGCGAAGGAAAGAAGCTTAGTTTACTAATCTGAAACTAGGTCAAATTTTACAGTAACAAAAACTTGTTTGAGTTGATTAACCGGAAAGAGGGTTTCGAGAAGAAACTCTAGGCGCTTGAATCGCCTGATTCTGATAAACGAGCGAAAAGATAAACAGAAATTAAGATCGGATCAGAAATCGCGATCAGAAAAATCACGGAATAAATCCGAGAAAAAGAAAAATGACGAACAGATTGACGAACGAACGTTCGTTATCTGGATCTAAACGAAGAACGCATTCGTTAAAACGAACGAACGAGCGAACACTCGCTAAAAAAACTAAACCGGAGAAAAACCGATCTATAAAAAAACGAAAACTAGGGTTTTGAAAAAAATAAAACCGAACGGTTTTTTTTAGAAAAACCGGCGGTTGGAACCGGGGGCTACCTCCGGCGAGGGCTTGGGTGGTGGGGTGCGGCGGTGGCGGGGCTCGGCGGGGTGCGGGAGGCGGCGATGGTGGCGGCGGGGGCTCGGGCGGCGCGTATATAAAGGGGGCGGGGTGGGGCGGCTTGGAGGAGGGGGCAAGGCGGCAGCGACGAAGTCCAACTCAGACTCCGGTCTGAGTGGCGGCGGCGGCGCGCGCGCGCGCAGGAGGCGGCGGCAGCGGCCTGGCGCGGCTGGGCCTTAGGCCCAGTCGGCGCGGGAACCCCTTTTTAAAAAAAACTTCGCCGACCGAAATAAAATCCTAAAAAAATAAATAAAACTTAAAAATGCCAAAACAAATTTTCGCCGTCTAAATAAAATATTTAGGACGAGTTGAACATTTTCTTGGCCCTAAAATGCAATTTTGAAAACATGCAATTTTTCTAATGCAATTAAAATCCGAATAAAACCAAATAAAATCCAATAAATGATTTTAATATTTTTCCTCCAATATTTCAATTATTTTGGAGAAGTCCTATTATCTCCACTCATTTGATTTAATATGAAATATTTTTCGGAGAGAAAAATTATTAAAATCAAAATCCTCGTTTCATTATTTGATGAAAATCAAATATGAAAACCGGAAAATCCCCAACTCTCTCCGTGGGTCCTTGAGTTGCTTAGGATTTCAAGGATTGCGGAACGGAAATGCACTAAATCATGATATGCATGGATGATCTATGTATAACATTCCAAATTGAAAATTTGGTATGTTACAATGTTTCAACTACCATGATAGTTAAATTAAAATTTTATTCCTTTGTTGTAGGGAAAAATTGGCTTTTTGCAAAAAAAACTATAACTATAGAGCTTTCCACCAGCCAAATATGCATGTAGTGATAGCATTATTTTGTTCTTGGTCAACTGTATTACATTGCCAGCATATTCCATGTGCTAACCCGTTTTCGGGTTGCAATGTATTATGTTGCAGACTTTTCAGACGAGGAGTAAGGTTCGTTAGGTCGTTGTCGTGCAGCTCAGCTATGCCGTTGGAGTTGATGGACTCACTTTATCTTCCAAGCCTTCTGCTGTTATCGTATTAGATGGCCTTAAGCCATATTCATTGTATTAAGTTCTCTTTTGAGACATTCGATGTAATAAGTGTGTGATTGATACTCTGTTATAAATCCTTCAAGTAATGTGTGTGTCAGCATTACCAATCCAGGGATGACACTGAAGCCCAGAGACTTGACCGTTTGAGGTCGGGTCGCTACAATTGCAATGATAGGAAACAAGGCCTAGGGTTCATACTTTCACTAGTGTAAGTTCCCTCAACAATAATAGCATAATTGGATCACATAACTATCCCTCGACATGCAACAAAGAGTCACTCCAAAGTCACTAATAGCGGAGAACGAACGAAGAGATTATGGTAGGGTATGAAACCACCTCAAAGTTATTCTTTCCAATCAATCCGTTGGGCTATTCCTATAAGTGTCACAAACAGCCCTAGAGTCCGTATTAGAATAACACCTTAAGACACAAATCAACCAAAACCCTAATGTCACCTGGATACTCCAATGTCACCTCAAGTATCTGTGGGTATGATTATATGATATGCATCATACAATCTCAGATTCATCTATTCAACCAACACAAAGGACCTCCAAGAGCGCCCCAAAGTTTCTACCGGAGAATCACGACGAAAACGTGTGCCAACCCCTATGCCTAGGTTCATGGGCGGAACCCGCAAGTTGATCACCAAAACATACATCAAGTGAATCACGTGATCTCCCATTGTCACCACAGATATGCATGGCAAGACATACATCAAGTGTTCTCAAATCTTTAAAGACTCAATCCGATAAGATAACTTCAAAGGGGAAACTCAATCCATTACAAGAGAGTAGAGGGGGAGGAGAAACATAAGATCCAACTATAATAGCAAAGCTCGCGATACATCAAGATCGTGCCAAATCAAGAACACGAGAGAGAGAGAGAGATCAAACACATAGCTATTGGTACATACCCTTAGCCCTGAGGGAGAACTACTCCCTCCTCGTCATGGAGAGCACCGGGATGATGAAGATGGCCACCGGAGAGGGATTGCCCCCTCCAGAAGGGTGCCGGAACGGGTCTAGATTGGCTTTTGGTGGCTACGGAGGCTTTTGGCGGCGGAACTCCCGATCTATTGTGCTCCCGGATGTTTTTAGGGTATATGGAGATATATAGGTGGAAGAAGTACGTCAGGGGGGCCACGAGGGGCCCACGAGGGTGGAGGGCACGCCTAGGGGGTGGGCGCCCCCTGCCTCGTGGCCTCCTCGTAGATCCCCTGACGTGCACTCCAAGTCTTCTGGGCTTCTTTTGATCCAAAAATAAGTTCCGTGAAGTTTCAGGTCAATTGGACTCCGTTTGGTTTTCCTTTTCTGCGATATTCTAAAACAAGGTAAAAACAGAAACTGGCACTGGGCTCTGGGTCAATAGGTTAGTCCCAAAATTAATATAAAAGTGGATAATAAAGCCCATAAACATCCAAAGTTGATAATAATAGCATGGAACAATAAATAATTATAGATACATTGGAGACGTATCAGCATCCCCAAGTGTTGAGGATATAACCACTAAGGGTAAACCGCCCAGGAGGGGCCGGTTCACCTTCACCTATACTAAAGCTCAAGGGAACCCAGAAGATGGCGCTTTACGGATGAGGCTTAGAGGCCCAGACCCTACAGGTGATTTAGGGCCCATGATAGTAAACCGCCATGATTGTATAAACTTGCATTGTAAGATAGGAAGGAAGAGACCGAGGCGGACACTTGTATGAGCCAGCCTTGGGACTCTGTAGACCGGCCGGGGTCCTCCTGAGTATATAAAGGGGTGACCCGGCGGCAGTTTAGGGACGGAGAACAATAGCTCGAGAGCCAGACAAAGCGGATTCGCTCCCTGTCCTTCGAAACCCTTGCAATACCAATCACAACTAGACGTAGGCTTTTACCTTCATCGAAGGGGCCGAACTAGTATAAAACTCTCGTGTCCCCTTGTCCGGTTTAACCCCTTCAAGCTAACCCGTAGCGATGGCTCCACGACTAAGTCCTTTCCTGAGGACATCTGCCATGACAATTCCACGACACCAAGCTTAATTCCTGCTCGTCCTCGAGTAGGTAAATGATAAAAACAGAATTTTTGATGTGGGATTCTACTTGGCATAATTTTAATGTAATTATTCTTAATTGTGGCATGAATATTCAGATCCAAAAGATTCAAGATAAAAGTTCATATTGACATAAAAATAATAACACTTCAAGCATACTAACTAAGCAATCATGTCTTCTCAAAATAACATGGCCAAAGAAAGTTCATCCCTACAAAATCATATAGTTTAGTCATGCTCCATTTTCATCACACAAGAGTGCTCTCATCATGCACAACCCCGATGACAAGCCAAGCAAGTGTTTCATACTTTCGCAATCTCAAACCTATAAACTTTCACGCAATATATGAGCGCGAGCCATGGACATAGCACTATGGGTGGAATAGAATATAATGAGGGGGTAATGTGGAGAAGACAAAAAGGAGAAAGTCTCACATCAACGAGGCTAATCAATGGGCTATGGAGATGCCCATCGATTGATGTTAATGCAAGTAGTAGGTATTGCCATGCAACTGATGCACTAGGGCTATAAATGTATGAAAGCTCAACAAAAGAAACTAAGTGGGTGTGCATCCAACTTGCTTGCTCACGAAGACCTAGGGCACTTGAGGAGGCCCATTGTTGGAATATACAAGCCAAGTTCTATAATGAAAAATTCCCACTAGTATATGAAAGTGACAAAACAAGAGACTCTCTATCATGAAGATTACAGTGCTACTTTGAAGCACAAGTGTGGCAAAGGATAGTAACATTGTCCCTTCTCTCTTTTTCTATCATTTTTTTCTTTTTTTATTTTTTATTTGGGCCTTTCTCTTTTTTATGGCCTTTCTCTTTTTTTGGGCCGAGGGAGTCCTAGATTAGGGGGTGTCCGGATGGCCGGACTATACCTTCAGCCGGACTCCTGGACTATGAAGATACAAGATTGAAGACTTCGTCCCGTGTCCGGAAGGGACTTTCCTTGGCGTGGAAGGCAAGCTTGGCGATACGGATATGTAGATCTCCTACCATTGTAACTGACTTTGTGTAACCCTAACCCTCTCCGGTGTCTATATAAACCGGAGGGTTTTACTCCGTAGGACAACATAGACAACAACAATCATACAATAGGCTTGCTTCTAGGGTTTAGCCTCTCCGATCTCATGGTAGATCTACTCTTGTACTACCCATATCATCAATATTAATCAAGCAGGACGTAGGGTTTTACCTCCATCGAGAGGGCCCGACCTGGGTAAAACTTCATGTCCCTTGCCTCCTATTACCATCCGGCCTAGACGCACAGTTCGGGACCCCCTACCCGAGATCCGCCGGTTTTGACACCGACATTGGTGCTTTCATTAAGAGTTCCTTTGTGTCGTCGCCGTCAGGCTTGATGGCTCCTACGATCATCAATGGCGATGCAGTCCAGGGTGAGACCTTCCTCCCCGGACAAATCTTCATCTTCGGCGGCTTCGCACTGCGGGCCAATTCACTTGGCCATCTGGAGCAGATCGAAAGCTATGCCCCTAGCCGTCAGGTCAGATTTGGAAGCTTAAACTACACGGCTGACATCCGCGGGGACTTGATCTTTGACGGATTCGAGCCACGGCCGAGCACGCCGCACTGTCACGACGAGCATGATCTAGCTCTGTCGCCGAATAGTGCCCTGGAGGCCGCACCCGCATCGGCTTCGACCCTTAATTCGGAGCCAACTGCGCCGATCGAGGATGGGTGGTTGGACGCCGCCTCGGGGGCTGCGATCCCAACGGCGATCGAGCCGAACACCAGCCCCGCACTCCGCGAGATTCGTGACTCCAAGGAGCCGGACTCCTCTCCGGACTCTGAACCCTCCACGCCCCTACCGATCGAATCCGATTGGGCGCCGATCATGGAGTTTACTACCGCGGACATCTTTCAGCACTCGCCTTTCGGCGATATTCTGAAGACACTGAAGTCTCTCTTTATCAGGAGAGCCCTGGCCGGACTACGGTCAGCAAGGTTGGGATACGGACGATGAAGAAATTCAAAGCCCACCCACCACCCACTTTGTAGCCACTGTCGATGATTTAACCGACATGCTCGACTTCGACTCCGAAGACATCGACGGTATGGACGCCGATGATGGAGACGATGAAGAACCAGCGCCTATTGGGCCCTGGAAAGCCACCTCATCATATGACATATACATGGTGGACACCCCAAAAGAAGGAGATGGCGATGGAACAACGGAGGATGACCCCTCCAAGAAACAGCCTAAGCGCCAGCGTCAGCGTCAGCGGCGTCGCTCAAAATCCCGCCAAAACAAATACGGTGATTCAAGCACGGGAGATAATAATACTCCGGAGAGTGCCGAAGAAAACCCCCTCCAGCAAGATTCAGCACAGGAGGATGGAGAAACCAGCCCTCTTGAGAGATCGGCAGACAGAGAGGTCGAGGACGATAATCATATGCCTCCCTCCGAAGACGAGGAAAGCCTCGACGACGACGAATTCGTCATGCAGAGGATCCCGTCGAGCAAGAGCGTTTTCAACGCAGGATTATGGCCACGGCAAGAAGCCTCAAGAAAAAACAGCAACAACTTAGAGCTGATCAAGATTTACTAGTCGACAGGTGGACTGAAGTCCTTGCGGCCGAAGAGCATAAACTCGAACGCCCCTCCAAGAGCTACCCAAAGCACAGGTTGCTACCCCGATTAGAGGAGGAAGCACTTGATACGGCCGACCGGCCACCTCGTGGCCGTGACAGAGAGGCCTCTCGGTCCTCCACTCAAGCCGCACCCCGTACCAAGGCACGGGAAAATGCGCCAGACCTGCGAGATATGTTGGAGGACAAGGCAAGGCAAACAAGATCGACCTACGGATCGCATGGGCGCCCCACGACTCGAGACAATAACCGTCATGCCGGACATAAATCCGGTAGGGCCGAACACAGTAGACAAAGCTCATTGGAGCTACGTCGTGATATAGCCCAGTACAGAGGCGCCGCACACCCACTATGCTTCACAGATGAAGTAATGGATCATCAAATCCCCGAGGGTTTCAAACCGGTAAACATCGAATCATATGATGGCACAACAGATCCTGCAGTATGGATCGAGGATTATCTCCTTCATATCCACATGGCCCGCGGCGATGATCTCCACGCCATCAAATACCTCGCACTCAAACTTAAAGGACCAGCTCGGCATTGGCTTAATAGCTTGCCAGCAGGATCAATCAGCTGTTGGGAGGACCTGGAAGCCGCATTCCTCGACAGTTTCCAGGGCACTTATGTGCGACCACCAGACGCCGATGACCTAAGCCACGTGATCCAGCAGCCAGAGGAATCGGCCAGGAAATTCTGGACACGGTTCCTAACAAAGAAAAATCAAATAGTCGACTATCCGGACGCAGAGGCCCTAGCAGCCTTCAAGCACAATATCCGCGATGAGTGGCTTGCCCGGCACCTAGGGCAGGAAAAGCCAAAGTCTAGGGCAGCACTCACGACACTCATGACCCGCTTTTGCGTGGGAGAAGACAGCTGGCTTGCTCGTAGCAACAATTCGGATACCAGGGACAGTAGTGGCAGGTCGCGTCGCAACAAGTAGAAGCGCCGCATTAACAGCGACAATGCTGAGGATACGGCAGTTAATGCCGGATTCAAGGGCTCTAAATCCGGTCAGCGGAAAAAGCCATTCAAAAGGAATCCTAGGGGCCCGTCCAGTTTGGACCGAATACTCGACCGCTTGTGCCAGATACATGGCACCCCCGAAAAGCCGGCCAACCACACCAACAGGGATTGTTGGGTGTTCAAGCAGGCAGGCAAGTTAAATACCGAAAACGAAGACAAGGGGATGCATAGCGATGATGACGAAGAGCCCCGGCCGCCGAACAACAGTGGACAGAAGGGTTTTCCCCCACAAGTGCGGACGGTGAACATGATATACACAACCCATGTCCCCAAGAGGGAGCGGAAGCATGCGTTAAGGGACGTATACGCGGTAGAGCCAGTCGCCCCAAAGTTCAACCCATGGTCCTCCTGCCCGATCACCTTTGATCGAAGGGACCACCCCACTAGCATCCGTCATGGCGGATTTGCCGCATTGGTTCTAGACCCAATTATTGACGGATTTCATCTCACTAGAGTCCTTATGGACGGCGGCAGCAGCCTGAACCTGCTTTACCAGGATACAATGCGGAAAATGGGCATAGATCCCTCAAGGATTAAGCCCACCAAAACGACCTTTAAAGGCGTAATACCAGGTGTAGATGACAACTGTACAGGCTCAGTCACACTCGAAGTGGTCTTCGGATCTCCGGATAATTTCTGAAGCGAGGAGTTAATCTTCGACATAGTCCCATTCCGCAGTGGCTATCACGCACTGCTCGGGCGAACCGCATTCGCCAAGTTTAATGCGGTACCGCACTATGCATACCTTAAGCTCAAAATGCCAGGCCCTCGAGGAGTAATTACGGTCAATGGAAACACCGAACGCTCCCTCCGAATGGAGGAGCACACGGCGGCCCTTACAGCGGAAGTACAAAGCAGCCTCTCCAGGCAGTTCTCCAGTCCGGCCATTAAACGACTGGACACCGTCAAGCGCGCCCGGAGTAACCTACAACAAGACCGCCTGGCACGATCCGAGCAGGCGTAGCAATGCGGCCCCAACCTCAGCCCTCGCAAAAAGGCGACGCCAGTGCTTCGCATACATAACTACGCTCTAGAAATACCATGGGTACAGGGGGAGGGGCACCATCACGGCATGCTGGAAACACGGCTTAAACCACACCAGGGGCTGCTGATTTTTTTAATTTTCTGTTACTTTCAGGACTCCATTCTTCAGAAGGCCTGTTCGGCAGTTCAATTGCCTCACAAACGATGCAAGAACCAGGGAAGCAGACAAGCCACGCCGCATTAAGGAACTCCCAGGTGGTCTCTATCATGAGCAGTATACCTGTTTCGCATACCATTTCGCAGCCTGCCCCTGGAACAGACATGTTAAATAGTCCAACCTTTTGCTTATCGCATTATTTGTATCGTTCTGCTTTGATCGCAGCCCTTTTTAATAAACAGTGCATAGCTTTTGTCTATTTTTGCATTACTCTTTTTTTATATATATGTTCCTTAACGACATGCTGCACCCGTACACTTTGGTACGGCCAAAATACGCCAGGGGCTTTAGTACCCCTCAATATGGTGTGAGAAGTCCGAACACTTTCACAAGTGCGGCACCCCGAACTTATAGCATTATATGCATCCGCTCCGAATCATGTCTTGGGTCAATAGTTGGGTTTGCCCGGCTCCTATGTTTTGGTGCCTTACGTTCCGCTATATCGGCTAAGGTAGCACTAGGAGAACCACTGTGATTTTGCCCCAGTTGAGCTGGGTCGAGCACCTCAGTGGAGAAAGCTAAAACTGACTGTCATGATGAAGCGAGAGCTGGTCGTTGTTCGAGAGGTTTTTCGAGTCCCTAAAGACTTATGCCGCTTAGAGCGAGGAGCCGGCTCTGTCCGGCCAAGGCGTGGATAGCGCCCCGAACTCGGTCTTCCGAATACCAGGGGCTTCGTCGAAATTTAAAATTATAGAATTCTATGGCTAAGTGAGAGTGTTCATGCATTATAGTCCGATTGCCTTGTTCGTTGGGCTGAGCGCCTCCCTCGAAGGACCCAAACATGGGAAAAAGAGCACTCAGGTTTATCCCCGAACACCCCAGCACTAGCGGCACGGGGGCAGAAGCCGACGACTTGCCATCTCTCAGAATAGATAAACAGCCGCACAGAAGGTAATATTTTAAATTCCAACAGCATTGCTTAGCGCATATGAACAAGTTTTCAGCGCACAGGACAAAACGAGCAAGTTTCACTCAAAAATTACATCCCTAGAACATTCATCCGCCATAAGGCAGGCACCCTTCAGAACATCCTTATAATAATTCTCGGGCTTGCAATGGTCTTTCCCCGGCGGTGGCCCATCCTTCACAAGCTTCTCAGCATCCAGCTTGCCCCAGTGCACCTTAGCACGGGCAAGGGCCCTACGGGCACCTTCAATGCAGACGGGGCGCTTGATGACTTCGAGCCTTGGACAGGCCTCCACCAGCCCGAAATAGCTCCCACGTAGAGCCTCTCCAGGCCACAGCCGAACTATGAGGCCCTTCATGGCCTGTTCGGCCGCCTTGTGGAGCTCGACCAGTTGCTTCAGCTGGTCGCTCAGGGGAACGGGGTGTCCGGCCTCAGCATACTGAGACCAGAACACCTTCTCCGTCGAGCTGCCCTCCTCGGCTCGATAGAATGCGGCGGCATCGGACACACTCCGGGGAAGATCTGCGAACGCTCCTGGAGAGCTCCGGATTCGGGTAAGTAACAAGTAACTCACGTTTACGTGTTTGCTTTGCATAAAGAATGCCTTACCTGCCGCTATCTTCTTCACCTCATCCAACTCCTGGAGGGTCTTCTGGGATTCAGCCTTGGCAAACTTGGCATTTTCAATAGCCATCGCGAGCTTCGACGCTCGCGTCTTTGAGTCAAGCTCCAAACTCTCATGTTTTTCCATGAGAGCCTGGAGCTCTTGCCGCACCTTGCCAACCTCGGCCTCATACTTCTCCCGCTCGGTGCACTCCGTGGCCGCCCTCTTCTCGGCCTCGACCACCGCTTGCTTAAGGGTCGCCACCTCAGACGTGGCCCCTACAATAGCCACGATGATCCTGTCATCTTTTGCAATTGCACTTTCTTTATATATATATATTTATTTAAACAATGTATTTCTTACCTTCCTTCTCCTCGAGCTGCTTCTTGGCACGCCCGAGCTCTCGCTCGGACTGCTCGAGGTTCTGCTTTAGCGTGTCCACTTCCGCAGTCAGTACGACGGACGCCAGCAGAGAAGCCTGCATACGCATATTGACTCCTTTTTGTTAGACTCCTGCGAATTTCATTTTGATCCTCTATTCGGCTTTTCTTCCTGAACGCCAAACAGAGCATCAGGGGCTACTGTCTATGCGGTAATATTATTTACACATTTTTTACTTACCTCAAAGCCTGTTAAAAGGCTAGTACAAGCTTCAGTCAGTCCGCTCTTGGCGGACTGAACCTTCTGGACCACCGCACTCATAATGGTGCGGTGCCCCTCGTCGATGGAGGCGCCTTTGAGAACCTCCAACAGATTGTCCGGCGCCTCCGGTTGGACGAAATGTTGGGTTGTCTCCAACAAGTGCTTTTCTTTAATGCCTTTCTAGCTAGTCATGATGATTTCAATGATGCTCACATAAAAGATAAGAATTGAAACACAAAGAGAGCATCATGAAGCATATGAATAGCACATTTAAGCCTAGCCCACTTCCTATGCATTGGGATTCTGTGAGCAAACAACTTATGGGAACAAGAATCAACTAGCATAGGGAGGTAAAACAAGCAAAACTTCAAGAGTTTCATCATATAGAGAGGAAACTTGATATTATTGCAACTCCTATAAGCATACATTCCTCCCTCATAATAATTTTTAGTAGCATCATGGATGAATTCAACAATATAACCATCACATAAAGCATTATTTTCATGATGCACAAGCATAGAAATTTTACAACTCTCCACATAAGCAAAATTCTTCTCATTCATAATAGTGGGAGCAAATTCAATAAAATAACTATCACGTGAGGCATAATCCAATTGAAAATTAAAATCATGATGACAAGTTTCATGGTTATCATTATTCTTTATAGCATACATGTCATCACAATAATCATCATAGATGGCAACTTTGTTCTCATAATCAATTGAAACCTCTTCCAAAATAGTGGATTCATCACTAAATAAAGTCATGACCTTTCCAAATCCTCTTTCATCAATATAATCATCATAAATAGGAGGAATTCTATCATCATAATAAATTTTCACATCAAAACTTGGGGGACAAAAATATCATCTTCATCAAACATAGCATCCCCAAGCTTATGGCTTTGCATATCATTAGCATCATGGATATTCAAAGAATTCATACTAACAACATTGCAATCATGCTCATCATTCAAAGATTGTGTGCCAAACATTTTATGAAATTCTTCTTCTAACACTTGAGCACAATTTTCCTTTCCATCATTTTCACGAAATACATTAAAAAGATGAAGCATATGAGGCAACCTTGATTCCATTTTTTGTAGTTTTCTTTTATAGACTAAACTTGTGATAAAACAAGAAACTAAAAGATTCAATTGCAAGATATAAAGATATACCTTCAAGCACTAACCTCCCTGGCAACGGCGCCAGAAAAGAGCTTGATGTCTACTACGCAACCTTCTTCTTGTAGACTCGTGTTGGGCCTCCAAGCGCAGAGTTTTGTAGGACAATAGCAAATTCCCCTCAAGTGGATGACGTAAGGTTTATAAATTAGTGGCAGGCATAGGATGAATATGGTCTCTCTCAAACAACCCTGCAACCAAATAACAAAGAGTCTCTTGTGTCCCCAACACACCCAATACAAGGGTAAATTCTATAGGTGGACTAGTTTGGCGAAGAGATGGTGATACAAGTGTAATACGGATGGTACATATAGGTTTCTATAATCTGGAAATATAAAAACAGCAAGGTAACTAGTAACAAAAGTGAGCGAAAACGGTATTGCAATGCTTGGAAACAAGTCCTAGGGTTCATACTTTCACGAGTGCAAGTTCTCTCAACAACGATGACATAATCAAATTATATGGCAATCCCTCAACGTGCGACAAAAGTCATTCCAAAGTTCCTATCATAGAGAATATAAGATAAAATTGCTTGTAGGGTATGAAACCACCTCAAAGTTACTCTTTCTGATCAATCCATTGGGCTATTCCTATAAGTGTCACCAACAACCCTAGAGTTCGTAGTACAATAACACCATATGACACACATCAATCAACCCTAATGTCACCTAGATACTCCAATGTCACCACAAGTATCCGTGGGTCAATTATACGATATGCATCAAACAACTTCATATTCATAATATTCAATCCAACACAAAGAACCTCAAAGAGTGCCCCAAGATTCCTACCGGAGAAACAAGGACGAAAATGCGCATCAACCCCTATGCATAGATTACCCCAATGTCACCTTGGGAGTCCCCGAGTTGAGTGCCAAAACATACATCAAGTGAATTAATAGAACACCCCATTGTCACCACGGGTATCCCACGCAAGACATACATCAAGTGTTCTAAAATACATAATAGTACTCAATCCAATAAAAGTGAAACCTCAAAGGTAAATCTCAATTCATCACAAGAAGATAGAGGGGGAGAAACACCATATGATTCAACTATAGTAACAAAGCTCGCGATACATCAAGATCGTGCCAAATCAAGAACACGATAGAGAGAGAGAGAGATCAAACACATAGCTACTGGTACATACCCTCAGCCCCAAGGGTGAACTACTCCATCCTCGTCATGGAGACCGACGGGATGATGAAGATGGCCACCGGTGATGGTTTCCCCCTCCGGCGGGGTGCCGGAACGGGATCCTGATTGGTTTTTTTGTGGCTAGAGAGGCCTTCAGCGGCGGAACTCCCGATCTAGGTTTCTTTCTGGGGGTTTCTAAATTTATAGGAACTTTTGGTGCCGGTTTCATGTCAGGGGGTCCATGGGGCATCGGCAAGGTAGGGGTGTGTGCCCTCCACCCTTGTCGTTGCCTCGGGACTCTTCTGGCCCAACTCTTGTGTTGCGAGGGCTTCTTCTAGTCCATAAAAAACCGCCGCAAATTTTCAGCTCGTTTGGACTCCGTTTGATATTCCTTCCTGCAAAAGTCAAAAACAAGGAAAAACAGAAACTGGCACTAGGCTCTAGGTTAATATGTTAGTCCCAAAAATATTATAAAATAACATATAAATGCATATAAAACATCCAAGATGGATAATATAATAGCATGGAACAATCATAAATTATAGATACATTGGACACATATCACCCGCTAGTATGTCTCAACATACCCTCATTGATCATGCTCATCACAACGAGATTCCACTCTCACGGTCACTTTTCTCGTGACTGATTCTTCCTGCAGATTTGTCTGGACCACCATAGGCTTATGTGGCATGTAAAAATATCCATACCACTTATACTTCATGTTTAAATGAAGATAAAATACCATCAAGGGGATCATGCATGTATGACTAGTGATATGCAGATTTTATATCATTTCATCATATTCATAATTCAGTTATGCTTGCAAATAAACAATTATGCATTCACCATATCAAGTGTTCAATATGCTTGCCTTGAGCATGCAGAAAGATTGGGTGCACTCCCAAACTTTGAAAAATTTATCTCCCCTCTGTTTCCCTATTTTCAAAATATTGCAATTACCACATAAAACCAAAACAGTGCTAAAAAGTTGTTTGGAAAATTTTGAAATAAATACTAAAATAAACTAGATGAAATTTGAGGAATAATTTATGGATTTGAGAGCACTTGATATATGTCTTACATATGAATACCCGTGGTGACAATGGGGTATTATATTGATTCACTTGATATATGTTTTGGCACTCAACTCGCGGATTCCCGAGGTGACATTGGGGTAATCTATGCATAGGGGTTGATGCATGTTTTTGTCCTTGTTTCTCTAGTAGAAATCTTGGGGCACTCTTTGAGCTTCTTTGTGTTGGGTCGAGTATTATGAATCTGAATTTTTTTGATGTGTATCGTATAATTAACTCATGGATACTTGTGGTGACATTGGAGTACCTAGGTGACATTAGAGTTGGTTGGTGCGTATCATATGGTGTTATTTTAGCACGAACTCTTGGATAGATCGAACAAAAAGAATAACTTTGCGTTATTTTAGCACGAACTCTTGAAAATAGATCGAACGGAAACAATGACTTTAAGGTGGTTTCGTACCCTACAAACAATTTCTTCTTATGTTCTCCGCTAGATAAGAACTTTGGAGTGATTCTTCATCGCACATTGAGGGATGGTTATATGATCTAATTAGATTAGCATTGTTGATAGATTGCACTAGCGAAAGCACGGACCCTAGGGCTCATTTTCAAGCATTTCAATACTGTTTGTGCTCATTTTTGTTACTCGCTACCTTGTTGTTTTTTATTGTTCCTATTACAAAAATCAACATCTACTATCATTACTACCACTGGTACGCGTCGGTGCTATACACACGGTTTTTAACCCCTTTCCACGACGACATTTGGAACCGTCGCCAAGTGAGTGTGGGCGATAGGGGGTCCTTCCCACACGAGCCAGAAACCATCTGGGATATGGAGCCATGATCCAGAGGCCTTGCAAAGTGTAATCATGTGTGATGCAGCACACACTAAATTCTTTTGCACGTGTGGGATCAGTGATTAAACGTTTCTAATGATGCGGTGAAACCAAACGGTGTGTCGTAATGAACCGTTTGGGAAACAGTATGTAAGGCACACGAGCCAACATATGAACTGTGTGCGATATGTGCCCCATCGCACACGAATTTTCTGCGAAACCCGTCTGCCATGCAATATTCCATCACGCACGTTTCCCAACAATTACCGTGTGCGATAATGTTATATCACAAGCGGTTCAGGAGCCCTTTCGCACACATACAAGTGCTCCAGACGTTTGTGATTTGTTGTGTATCACCGACGATTGTGGCAAGAGTGACGTGTGCTTTTCGTTTGGGATCCCACACGTTTCCTGAAAAAATTACGACTGGGATTGTATTTTACATTGGGCATGGTTTACACCAAGCTCTCGTGTGCGATACCGTGATATCACAAACGGTTCTGGAGACCCTACGCACATGTAGTAGCGCTGCAAATAGTTTGTGATCTGCTGTGTATCACCAACGGTTCCGCTATGATTGACGTATTCTTTCCGATGTGGATCGCACACACTCATTTAGTTCAACCATGTGCGGAGCAATTGCCAGGTTAAAACAAAAATATCCCATTCTGAATCGGCATGCAAAAAGCAAATTCGCCACAATATTCAATTGAACATATAGTGTCCACAGGAAGAACATTCACCAGATTTCGCAACAATTGTAATTGAACATATGGTAGCTAAATTCCAGTGATTTATCCACACATATATGCATTACGTAATTAATCATAGTGTACGAAATACGAAGACCTCATCAGATGGAAAACAATGGATCCATGTGTATATGTTTAGCGGCTAACTCTTACTCCATGTTTCAGGAGAAGGCATGTTGAAATCTTCATTATCACCATTGGGATTGATGTAGTGATTCAGGAAGAAGTCACTATTAAATCTCTGAACCATCAGCAATTCACCAGCCGGGAGCGGTTCAGGGGTCCTCGGTTGTAAGATGTGTTGTGGTATTTTTAAGATCAGAATGTGCCATATGAGTGGAGTAGAAGATAGTAAATAAGATATACTTACTGGTACTAATTCGCGAGGATCCACTACAAAAAAAAGACACATCCGTGACATTTTGGGCCAAACGAATTTTTTTCCTGTCATACTTATGACACTTCTATGACGATAATTATGACAAAACCCGATATCATCATAGATGTGGTGGGCTCCTACTTTGATGACAAAAAATCATGACAGAAAATGGGCTTTTCGTCCTGGGCGGTCCGAAGATGCAGCTGCATGACATTCTTTGTGCCGTCCATGACGGAAAAAACCGTGGTAGAAGCGAGGGCGAGGAAAATATCAGGGTGGTCCCGGTTACGGTGGGTGGTCGAGGCCGAGCGATGCGCATTTCTCTCGTACACGCACACGTGTGGGTGCGAGGCGTTGGGCTCTAACTGAACCCGAGAGAGGCATTCGCCTACTGAACCCGAGCGATTGCACTGCAGGCTACGCGTTACTAAACTGGAGCGATCGATCGATGGCTGTTAACTGAACCCGATCGAGTGATTCCTTCGCTATTTCTACTAACTAAAGCCGATCGATGATGCCTTTGGATGAAAAGTGAGCGTTGCTTGGGGGTTTGGATGAACAGTTCCCAGTGGGGGTGAATGAACAGGACTCTGTGGTGTTGCCTCTAGATGAACAAGACCCCGATCGATCGAGTCGGTTGGGGCTGGAAGAACAGGACCCCGTGGAGGGCTGGATGAACAGGACCACCCCATGGAGGGCTGGATGAACAGTAGATGGTGGAGGGCTGGATGAACAGTAGCCCGTGGAGGGGTGGTTGAACAGGAGCCCGTGGAGAGGGCTGGTTGAACAATAGCCGGTGGAGTAGCGCGCGGTGGAGGCTGGACGAACAGGAGCCCATGGATGAACAGTCGCAAGTGGAGGCTGGAGGAGGTCGACGGTGGATGAACAGTAGCCCGTGGACGCTGGAGGGGGCGATGGTGGAGATGAACAGTATCCCGTGGAGTCCCATTTTGCGGTACGCAACACCCCTCCCAATGAACAGGACCCCCGTTTCGACCGTAGCGCTCCAACACAAGTCCGTTTCCTCCATTTTGCGGTACACCACACCCCTCCCGATGAACAGGACCCCCGTTTCGACCGTAGGAGGTCTGTTTCCTCTATTTTGCGGTACACCAGACCCCTCCCGATGAACAGGATCTCGTTTCGACCATGGCCAGTCGAGCACAAGGTCGTTTCCTCCGTTCTACGATACACCGGGCCTCATTTCCATCAGCTATTCCGTCCAAGCCCTCCCGATGAACACGACAACGCATTCCGTTCCAACCCAGCCGGTTGGCTCCCCATGAACACGACGACGACGACGATGTTTCTCCTTTCTGACCCAGCCATGTACACGAGCCCTGGCCGTACGTATGCGCGAGTAGGCGTTCGAGACCCTGCCCGTATGTACATACGTGGCCGTATTTTCTTTCTTGCACACTGGCCGATGTACGTACGTGTACATGCTACGTGCGCGCCTCTACTACGACACATGCGCGCCTCTACATTGACCAGTATGTACGTACAGTTCGCGACCAGAATGACAACGCTACGTACGCTTCGACCAGGTGGGTCCCGACTGTCAGGCAATTCCTTGCGTGCGAAGATATAGCTGGTGGGTCCCAGCAGTCAGGGGGGCAAATCGTTTTTTTTTTGCCCGGACGCACTTCCTTGCATGCGAAGATGTAGCTGGTGGGTCCCAGCAGTCAGGGGGGAAACGTTTTTTCGCGAAATACGGTGGCCCGTCTGGTGGGTCCCCGCTGTCTGGTGGAGGAATAATTATTTTGCGTGTAATAAGGAGGCACTTCCTTGCGGCTGCCGTGGACCCAGCTGTCAACCTCTCCACGTACAGTACTCTTCCGATGGAAGTCGGTCATTGACCACATTGACGATGCCGCGCCGACAGCACCACGGGGGTGGACGATGGCGAGGCCTAGGAAGGGGACGATGCGGAGCCGGGGAAGACGCGAAAGTGGATACCCACGTGGAGAGGAGTACGAGTGTTCACTGGTTCGGCTGTGGTGTGAGGCTGCTGTCGCCGTAGAATAACAGGGGGTGTGGGTGAGTGGAGGGATGGCCTGGCCAGCGATGGGAGTAGTAGGGCAGTGAGGCCTCTGCGGTAGCACAGCCGGCCACGGGAGGCGGGAGCAGGCGGCACGACCGGCACTGGTTTGGGCGGCTGGAGCAATAAGACCAGAGGTTGAAGAAGCACGATTGTCGTTGGATGGACATCGTATGGTCACTGCAGCTAGAATCGTTTATATTGACTAAGTTGACAAAGCCCTTGGTACGCATCAACTTAGTAGGTCCACAGGTCAGCTTCCGAAACGGTGCGCCCCAGATGTCAGGGGGAGGAGTCATTTTTTGGGTGGGTGAAGCTAGAATAGAATAAGCACGGCATCCGTTGGATGGACATCCAACGACCCCTACTGCTAGAACCGTGTGTTGACTATAAGTTGACAAAGCCTTGCATACGCATCAACTCTTTTTTTTAGGGGTCGCGTCAACTTAGTAAGGCCACAAGTGTGTGGCGGAGAACTTATAGCCCATTTGAGATTTGTAAGATTGTGCAGCCAATTTTTGAATTCTAATGGAATTTACTACAGCCTATTTACAGTTTGTTAAAAGTACAGCCCATTTCAACCAACCGTTCAAAACAAAATTCAATAAAATTTCCCACATTTTGATGGGATCCGAAATATTTTTATCCCGAAATTTCTAGTCGGATTAAATACAATTTCAATATAAATTTATATTACGTAAAAATCCAACGAAACATTGCGCTCGCAACAATTAATGAAATTAAAATTTTCAATATCCAAAAATAATATTTTATAAAGTAATTATGTGTTTGGTGCATTTTTTATAGTTACTGCCCAGTTTTTATAATTACATCCCATTTATTATTTCTTAAAGCCCATTTTCTTGTTAAGCCTAATGCATCCCTCCTAGGAAAGATTTGCAGCCCAGCGGGGCGGAGAATAACAACTTGACCTTGCTTGAGTATTCCTAAAAAAAGTATAGCTGGGCTAGCCATTTTCAGCTTGAAAAAAATTAATATCTAGGCTGGATATCTGGCCTGGGCTAGACGGGCCACAGCCCGCCCAGTTAATACCTGCAGCGATGTTTTCATTGTTGTTTAGAGGAGAAAAATTAATATCTGGGCTAAACATCGCTGAAGAAAAACTCTGTAGTGCTCATAGCTCAAAAACACAAATACTGCTCGAGCTGCTTGGTCCCAGCTTTCGGCCGCTTTTTGTGCAATTCTCTCGTTTATTGACTACATAGGTTGACAATGGTGTGGGATCGTGATGTCAGGAAACTAGGAGGAAGCAAAAAAATTATAGTTTTATATACTAATAAGGAGGCACTTGCGTACGTGCGGCTAGGTCCCCATTGTCATCCTCTCCAAGTAAAGTCATCTCCTCATCCTCATGTCCATTGACCATGTTGACAACGCGAGACGGCGGCGCCACGGCGAGCGCAACAACTCGAAGGAAGACAGAGAGGGCCTCGCGGGCCCTACGGATGGTCTGATACAACGCCCGCTACTCATTCGGGAAGCCAGGATCATAGGGCCACATGTCCGCGACGACATTGTCGTTCTCTTGTTCACCGATGCTCGTTGAGGAGACGGAGGTTGCGGCACAGGTCCACCTGCGCTGGTAGCTCTTCCGCCATTAGGGCGTCGAAGTGCGGCCGCACCTGCTCTATGGTGAACACGGCATGAATCGGCTTGGACAGTGGCGTCGGCTCCTGGTCGGAAGCTACGTCCATCGTCTGATTGTCGTCGCTCAGCTCGACAAGCTAGCTGGCGAGCCAACATGTCCGGCTGCTGGACCGACCCGCTGCCAAGCATGAGTCTGAACTGCCCTGGCCCACCTAGACCGCCTCCCTCTCCCGTGCGTGCTTTCCGCCCGAAACGGTCAGCGACGCCCGCTCCGCTAGCTTCCCGGTGCAGGCGATTGCTCCGCCTTCAAATGGCACAAGTGCCATCCGTCCGTCCTTCTGCCGCCCACATTAATGATACGCGGTTGCCAAGGCGGCTACTCCTGTGCCACACGTCCGTCCCTCCACCGCCCACCATTGCTATATAAACTGCTGCGCCGGCCATAGCCGCAGTCATCCGCATTCGTTCCCTTTCTCCTGTCCACACCACTACTGCCCACCATGCCTTCCTCGCGCTCCAGCGCTCTTCGAGACGGGTGGAAGATGGACCACAAGGAGATGGCAGCCATTGCTGCTGACTGGCTGGACGGCAGGCAACCGGAGGACGATGACGTCCCAATGGAGAACATGGTAGTCGATGATCCGGTGCCAAACCCCTCCTTCACGTCATCCTCGCCGGTGCATTGCACCATGACCATGGGCGAGGCTTGTGCCCAATATATGGACACGGTGAGGCAGAAGCGTGAGAGTAGTTCCGGGAGGCATAGGTCGACGCCGCCTACAACCACCATCTCCTCCAGGAGCACCTGCAGGCGGAGGAGCAGATCGCCGCGGAGCGGGCGGAGCAGGAGGCGCTGCTTGACTCGTACCGCTCTGCCCGCGAGGGTCGCCTCGAGCGCTGGCGGTACCGCATGCGGGTGGGGAGGCTGCGGCAGCCTACAAAGAGGGCGATGAAGCAGGCGAGGCACTGTGTGGTGAGACCAAGGACGAGGCAGAGGACAATGCCGGCTCCGATGAGTCCCCGCTCTGCTGGCGTCGACGAGGCCCTGCTCCGCCGAGGCCCCGCGGCACCAACAACGAGGCAGAGAACACTGTCGGCTCCACCGAGGCCCCGCGGCGCCAACAACGAGGCTGAGGACACCGCCGGCTCTACCGAGGCCCCACCCTGCCGTCAACGAGGGGGAGGATTTCCCCCGCTCCGCCAAGGCGCCACCCGCCGGCAACGAGACAAAGGACATCACCGGCTCCGTCGAGGCCCCGCCCCGCTGCCAACGAGGCCACGCCACACAGAAAACGAGGAAGAGTAGAACACGGTAGGTCGCCGCCGCTCGGGTCCAAGTAAGGCCACCGCTGCTACCCTCCGGTTGCTGGCACTAAGTTGTACATCCTAGAGCCATTATATGATTACAGGATGATTGAAGACGGCTCCGTGGTTGAGCAAGCTCATGAGATACAATCATTTGCTAGAGAACTTGAGCACTTCAGTTGTATGCTACCAGACACAGGTGGGTAGCTTCGGTTAATTAATTATACATCCAGCGCACCCCTTTTTAGTTGAAGAATGTATGAAATGTAATGAAATCCGCATGTTTATATGAAATTCGACCGTGAATGAATGAATTTATTTCGATTAGTTCGAATTCTTGTATCACTGGCATTGGATGAACATGCAAAACAATACGTACTAGCATTATTCCCAGGGTGATTGCCTCATTTGCAGCAGTTTTACATGTACTCCATCCGGTCCTTTCTAGTCTGCATACTAGTTTTGTCTGCAGTCAAAGTATCTCTGCTTTGACCAATCTTATAGAAAAAAGTATGCACTTTCACAATGTGCAAAGTAAAAAGGAACAGAAGGAGTACAAAGAGTTTGAGCAGCTTTTTAGCGTTCCTGTACATTGCAATCAAACACACAAGCCTAGGAATTCATAGAGAACATTCAAAACAATCGATGATTATGCATCTCAGCGATTCACATGTCATAGCCAATATTTAATTCACAACTAAAGAATAAAGAAAAAATGGATCAATGCTACTGACAGCAAAGGGCGTCCCATTCGAAAATATCAAATGCATATCTTCTTGCTAAAAATCAATGAGCAAAATTTGACAAGGTTGTCCCATTCCAAAATATCAAATGCCTACGATTGTGGAATGGGCAGGGTTTGCCATCAGTTCAGACATTGAAATGGCACCTCGTGCTAAATAAACCAGGTATTCTTCTTGTGCAGTTCCACCAAAATCAACCAAATTCGCTCGGCACCTCCTTTCTTGTGGTGGAAATGAATGATTCGATGTATTCATGAACATTTTGTGCAGTTCCCATTGAAATCAAGCTGAGCACCGCTATTTGCACAAATACAAAAAAATGACTAGTATAAAGCAAATTGTACTATGAATTGACAGTTTAAACAGGCACCTACATGGTCCATGTAGAGCACACTTTTAGAAAAATGGAACTCACCAGAAAGAATCCTAGAACAACATTGTACTCACGCATCACGGCATGAAAATGGAGATTTGTCATTCCTTCTGAGTTGAAGTTAGTTTGGTCTTGTGGGGGGGTGATGTAACCATCCTTCAACTGCTCCTTCTGATGACAAGATAGACAGTGCTTCTTCATCCTGGCATAATCGGAACTAGTCACTTCACGTACTCATATTCTTCTTCAGAGGAGGATAATCCTGTTGTGCAAAGACTAGAGGACAACTAAATGCTAGCATCCCTGTTTGCTCGAAAAAAGGAAAGGAAATATTTAAAATAGCACAGATGAAGCACTTCTCAAGGACAATACCACTTTTTGATGATAGTATCTAAACAGTAGCACAACACCAATAGAGATGACAAAGCTCAATCATATGGATGAAATCAGTGGGCGAGTACCAACCTTTGTCAGGAGGCTTATTGTGTAGAGCATACAGATGAAGCATTTCTCCGGAACCATCTGTTGCTATCTACTATGGTGGCCATGCTTACTATATACTCATCGATTAGTTTAATGTTTCCAACATCTTCTTGTGTAGTTCCACTAAAATATATGGTATCTTCAAAGAAGATCCTTGTTGGCACAAGTAGAGATAATTACGTATTACATTAAGAGTGGCATCAAATCAGTGGCAAAACAATTGCTCGTTCCAGCCATAGCAATAAATTAAGATGCAAAACTATATCATTACTTGTGTCACCATAGTTCCAGTGTCACCACAGTTCCAGTGCTTCATTACAGCACCGGGAGTTGATTTTTGTTTTTCTTCCGCTTGTTCTTCCCCTTCATCACTTGGTTCAATAACAGACAAGCTTTGCCTTTAATGTTAGATTTGGCATGTCAATTAGGTTGCACAAGTATAGCACTAAATAATGACATTAATTTTCGGATGAAAGTGGCAAAATACATGCCAAGAATTGTGAAATATCCTTATATTACCTCAATGGGATATTACGGTGCACATACAGATTGGAAGTATTGTCTCCATTTGTGCAGTTCACTAAAAGCAAGCAACTTTACCGTACAAGTAGCACAACATATGGAAGCACACTGGAGAATCATGTGAAAGAAGGCTAGTACTGCTCATGACACGGAATTCAAACAACTCACAAGAAGAAGATCTGAACCAAATTTGCTAACACGGATAGGAAGTAAGATCTCCTCTTGTGCAGTTCCACTAAGATCAAGCAATCAAGCAACGTTGTCGGTGTGACATTTTGGTTGAACTGCACAAAACACTCTTAAAACAAAAGTGTTTTGTGCAGTGCCACAAAAGGTCACAATGGCAATGAGGTGAAGTAGATAACCCTGTTTACACAGAGGTGCAAAGGAAACAACTAGTGGTCAATAACGATGATGACACATAAGCCAACAAAAAGAAGCATCTACCTTATCTAAATGGTAAATAAAGCAAGACAGTAGCATTTCTCAAACGGTGGCATTGATTAATATTAACAGAGAGATTATATTAATAATAAAATTCGTTAAACATGTAATTTGCTTTTAACTGTAGCATTGCATCAATTTTCCAACGGCGTTATTAGAGGGTGTTTGTTTACAGGGATATTTTGGTGGAGGGACTACAAAAACTCCGTGTCAGTCCCATCTAAACCAAACAGGAGGGACTTTTAGGGACTAAAAGTGGGCATTTGGGACTAAAGAAAAAAGACCCTGCCACGCATCACACCTTGTCTCTATTAGTTCATTACTAGGGGTAACATGGTCTTTTAGCATGTCATTTAATAACCTCTACTCCATGTTTAGTCTCCGGAACCAAGCAGGTAGGGACTAGGGAGTTTTTAACCAAACAGGGCCTTAGATTAACAACAGCTAAAGAGTTGCACGGAACAGTGGACGCACCAGCACCATGTGCATCTACCGATGTACAGGGGTGATGCACAGTCTGTTGCAACAAAGAACAAACAACCAAATTAGAGCGTATTTGTGTTGGTCCCAGTTTTTTTATCTTTAGACACCTTTCCCTATGTGAGCGCAGCAAATCTAGTCCTGCTCAAACTCTACAGCCATGTCCAAAACAAAACAAAAGATCAATTCGTTACAGATGTGCGTACTGCGTTTGTCATTGTTTTCCCTTTTCGACCAACGTAGGTGCTGGATAGCCAGTCTGTACTAGTACTTTCCCCCCTTCCTTTTCTCTTTGAACCACGTCCTAGATTTATGCTATACACCTTTCCCCACTACTTTCCCCCATTCCTTTCCTCTTTGAACCACGTCTCAGATTCATGCGATACAACTTTCCCCCTTCCTTTCCTTTTTGAACCACGTCCTAGATTCATGCTATACAACTTTTCCCACTACTTTCCCCCATTCCTTTCCTCTTTGAACCATGTCCTAGATTCATGGTATACAACTTTCCCCACTACTTTCCTGTTTGATCCAACACCTAGATTCGAGTGCAGAAGCGGAAAAAACCCACATGCAGCTAGAGCAATGCATGTGGAATAAGTAAATTATACCTTAAGGTTCTTGGGGTGTAGTTCGGTGGGCGACTGGAGGCCGTTCGGCCCACACTATGTACGGTGGCGAAGAAGGGGTCGGAGGCCCTCCCGCGCCGCCGCTGGGTGAAAGTGAACAGCTGCGCCGGTAGTGGATTCCCTCCCTTGCCAACGGCGACATCATTAAGCCTCCTTCCCTTCCCGGCGGAGAGATCATGCCCGCTCTTTGACCAGCACTAAGGGGAGAGAGAGAGAGAGAGAGGCCAACGAAGTCTTATTTAGATTTGGAGAGGGTGAGAGTGTGTGAAGAGAGCAACTACAAGCAGACCAGCAGTGAGGGGAGAGAGAGAGGCCAACGAAGTCTTGTTTCAATCTGGAGAGGGTGAGAGAGTGTGAAGAGAGCAACTACAAGCATTGAGGCTCCAGCGTGTATATATATACTCGAGAGAGTGTGAAGAGTGCAAACCTTAGAAAACAAGTGTCGAGGCTGCAGCTGATCATATAGCTCCGTATCCATCCAGTTTGAGCAGTCAAAGAATCCTCCTGGCACGAATTATGCTCAAGTGTAGTTATCGAACCCGAGACCTCAAGTTTGATGAGCGAACAGGCTAACCAGCTACACAACCCTCCCGTTATGTTCAATGAGAAGAAAATAACCTTTTATACATTCCTTCATTCGTGTGACAAGCATGCCGTGTTTTTTTTGTGTGGGAGTCATTGGGATTTAAATCATAATCGTGTCATGTGGCTTTGGTGGTAAGACTATCCACAGTGGTGCAGAATAATGCATCCTTAGTCACCTTACCTCTCTCCACATAGTATGTTGGGTCCCACCAGTCAGAGGGTGAAACAAACAAATTAATAAGAAAAATTAAAAGCGCCAGTGGTGTATCTTACCTCACACATCTTGCTACTGCTCGGGAACACTGTCCAATTGATCCCTCTGTTCGCTCACGTACTATTTTAAGTGAATCCTTATTATAACATGCACACAATTTTGGGCGCTTGTATTCGACCTAAGTCAGTGTGCCATCGTATCTCATACGACTCCCTCCGTCTAGGTGTAATAGTCACGTTAGAAGCTGTAGCGGGACCAAGGTGCAAGCAGATTGGAGGAGAAGGAGAAACTTGACCGGTCATTCCTCCAATGAAAGCCCTAATTTCTGTCTCTAAACGCAACAATTAATCCAAACAACTAAGAGATGCCGTTTTAGCTACCATGCAGGGCCACATATTAACTCTCATGCAAGCTGACTTTGATTTCTTGACTGATCAACACGTAGTTGCGCTCCATGCATTGGGTTTCTGGGGTAGATAACAAGGCAGAGTAAGGAGCGTTTGGTTACATTGCTTAGGCTGGTCATAGTGGTGAGTAACTTGGACTAGTAACATGCATATGTTACTAATCTATGTTACTACTACGCGAAGTTTGCCGTCGGAAGCGAGCCGATCTGGCTCTCCTGAGCTAGCAAGGTTTTTCTAGCCCACCCAAGCTAGCTGGCCCACAAGAGCTAACATATTTTAATAGTTCCAAACGCCTAACCTTGCCTGGCTATGCTATAATATGTTCTTGCTAAGGATCCAAATGCTCCCTAAGTAACAACGCTCGCTAGCAACGAGGCCAGGAGGGGATTGAGATGCGAAGTTAATGGACGACGCCTAAACATTTTGGGAATATCTGATTTCTATAAGATGACTTAACACCTAGACGGAGGGAGTACTACGCCTCAGTCCAGGTTTGATGGAATATTCGCCACCTCTTCGCTTCGTGTACGTACTCCATTTGTATCTCACTTCCTGTGGCTTCGCACTCGCACGATTTTCCTATTCTATGAACTTGTGTGTGTGTGTGTGTGTTTAACAACATGTGTGTGTTAGAGAGAGCGACAGATCGACCTACTCCTATGGAGAGATGGTGTGTAGTGTACGATTTTAGCCGCGAGAGTCGGTGCATCCTCTCGTTTCCGGGCGTCCGGTAGAGGGGCAGGCGGACAGCTGCCACGCCCGCTCCTGACCAGCCTGGCCCACCCAAAGCCCCTCCATCGCCCGTGCGCGCTTCCCGCCCGAAATGGTCAGCGCCACTCCACAGAATTGGTGTCGCATTCATGCCCGGGCAGAGCAGACACGCCTCTCACTGGCGCCTGCGTTGAAGGGAGAAGCGGATTCAAGAGTGATGGTTGCTTCATCCGTCCAACTTACTGCTGGGTCTATGTGATTTGACGGTTCATTGGTCATTATTACTAAGGTGGTAGGACTGTTGGATGTCCCACGATTTCGGCAAAAGGAGGTACTACTAGATTACAATTTTCTCCATTCTTGCGGCGGAGGAGTGCAAGAGCAGTGAAAACATGCAGGCTCAGTGATTACACGGCCCACCTCACACTATCACCATATTTTCTGGACACCGTGTGACACCTAACTCTTTACATAGTACTCCCTCCGTTCCTAAATATATAAGTCTTTGTAGAGTTTCCACTAGGTGGACTACATATAGAACAAAATGAATGAATCTACACTTAAAATGCATCTATATACATCCGTATGTGGTCCATGGTGAAATCTCTACAAAGACTTATATTTAGGAACGGAGGAAGTGCTAGTATAGTACGTACTGTAATTTATCAGCGAGATAGTACAATGCTATGAAGCTTCCAGCTTCTGTTACATGTATCTTGAGTCCAAGGTTGCCTGTTGCAACATTTCATCAAATACAAAGGAGACTAACATGCATGTTATTGCATCTCAATTATTGACAGATCATAGCAAATATGTACTCCCTCCATTCCAAAATAAGTGTCTCAACTTTATGCAGGGGGTGTTTGTTTCCAGGGACTTTTTAGTGTAGAGACTAGAAAAAAGTCCCTCTTAGGAACTTTTTAACCAAACGGGAGGGACTACTAGGGACTAAAACTTGCTTTTTGGGACTTAATGAAGAAGACTCTCAAGGAGAGTCTCTTTTGGGACTTTTCCAACAATGCCCCTCCCTGCACCCATTGCCCCGCCGCCCCATGATGTTGTTTGGTTGTTATTTTCTGTATACTTGGGGTAACATGGTCATTCAATAACCTCTAGGGAGGGACTAGGGACTTTTTAGTCCCTGAAAACAAACAGGGAGGGACTTTTTAAGGAGTAGGGACTTTTTAGTTGGGACTAGAAAAAGTCCTAGGACTTATGAACCAAATAGGGCCTCAATATGGACTACATACAGAGCAAAATGAGTGAATCTACACTCTAAAATACGTCTATATACATCAGTGTTTGGAGTATGTACTAGTAGTTCATATTGATATCTACTAAAGGACATATATATTCCAAACAATATGATAATCTCTCTAACCAAGGTAGTAGGGACGAGGAGTAAACGGAGGGAGTAGTAAATTTTTCTCCTCGTCCTGTGAGCCACCACGGGCGTGGGCGAGGGAGCGGGCGTAAGGCGTACAGTACTACTACTAGTAAGCAAGCTTCACCTCATCCTACGAGCCACCGCACTCGTTGGCGGGGGAGACGGCGTACTAAGCAAGCTTCTCCTCGTTCCGCGAGTTGACGGGACACATCAAAAGTACTCCAGTGTATAGAGCCTTGCCTCTAAGGTAGGCCCCACATAGTTTGCCTCTTTTTTAACATAACGCGTCAAGTCGCAATTTGTTTGTTCACCTGTGGTAGATGTTCCTCCCTCCATCTAGTGGACAACCAGTACACGTGTCAAATTACCACATGGGCTGCCTTTTCGTAGGGAAATGAGCTCCATCGTGTACCCGCGCGGGTGTGGTTGGGAAAGAGACGGGAGTACGTGCACCGTGCGTGCACCTCTTCTCTTCGTGCACGTCCCCCACCTACGTTGGTGTGTGTGAGAATACAAACCTAGACAAATGTCTTGTGCGTTCGTGAGTATTTTTGTTTTGGGGGGGAGGTTGATTTCGTGAATGTATTTGTGGGAATATGTGTCGATGACATCTGAAACAAAAATTTTCATGCAATGTGTGTGAAATGGAGGCCTATCCATATCATATATAGAGGGTCGGGCGATCCACGAGAAGAGAGGGAGGGGTCATAGATATCGATAGAGTCAAAGAGAGGATCAAGTGGGTGGGTGCGAGATCGATGAAGAGAGCCATCGAAATTGTGTGTGTGTGTGCAAGTCAAAGATATAGGGCGACTGACCTACCAGAACATTAGAGGGCACATGTCAAGTTTGTGTGTGGTAGGGAGACATGACTAGAGCGCTCGATGTATCGGGGTGTGTGTGGGGGGGGAGGGGGTGGGGGGAGGGGTAGGCAGAGGCCTAACTATAGAGGTAGAACGACTCATGTATGTGTTGAGAAGGAGAGACCCAGCTATGTCTTGAGGGAGATCGGTCGACATCCATACATAACTGAAGGATGGGAAATAGGATGGGACAAAAAGAGAGAGGAGAGAGCGAGGGAGGCAGAGGGGTAGAGTGCTGGATGGGTGATGGAGTTGCTTCTCGAAGATAGTGGGAGAGGCCTACTAGACAAACTGAGGGTGGAACTGCAATATTATCAATAGGAGTGGGGATGTGTTTATGTGTGTGCCTGTGCGTGATAGATCAGTCGGGACGCATCCATGGATGATGAAGGGGAACCATGTGTTTGGTAAGAAAAACTAACTAGATCGGTAGATCAATTGTTGTTTGTCGGAGGAAGGGAGAGACATAACTAATGAGGTACGAGTTATAACGACCTAGCTAGCTATATGTATAGCGGGAGATCGGTCGGTGTACGTCCATTTGTTAGAGGCAAATAAGGCCCGGCGAGATGGATAGACAGAGAGAATGGAGTTAGAAGGTGGTGCGAGAGGCCCAGCTACTAGCTAGATAGGGGGAGGAGTGTGCGGTTGTGAGATCGATGAAAAGAGGGGCGAGAATTTACACGTGTGTGGGACCGTATGAGAGACACGAGGCAAGGAAACATAAAGGAGGATATTGAAGGTGCGTGTGTATGTTGTAGGCAGACATCACTGGAGAGGTTTATCGATCGGTGTGTGTCGGAAAGGAGTTGTGGAGAGTGTGGGAGAATGACCTAAAGAAAAAAATGAATGTGTGCGATGGATAGAATGCTGAGGGAGGGGGAGGGCGAGGAGGGCGTGTGCATGCACGAGAGAAAGTTAGTGGTGGCTACAAAGGTTAGAGGATTGTGAGGATTGTGTGGGTATAAGAGACTAACAAAGATCATAATTTGATATGAAAGTGGATTCATATATTTGAATAGGAGATCATAGTGTTTTAAACATATGCATGGACGAATATAGCGGTGATATGCGTGTTGTGGTTTTGCACATGTTATACCATAATGTGATAATGCATGGCATTTGCAACTCACAGCTAAATGTCGAACAATCTAAACCATACTATACATCGAACAATCTCACATTTTATTTGAATTTTTGATAATGTGTGGCGTTTGTAGCTTACAACTAAATATCGAACAATCTAAACAATACTATATATCGAACATTCTCACATTTTATCTGAATTTGTGGTAATATGTGGTGTTTGCAACTCACATCTAAATACTTGTAGGCATAGGGGGCGGGGCACCATACATAATGTGATAAACACATTATACATATGAGACATGGTTTAGATTATGAAGATCTAGCTAGAGCTTGAAATGTACTATGATTTGAAATCAACATAAAGTGGATTCAAAAAATTGAGTTCGAGTTCATATAGTACACATAGTTCATATGTAACTCGAGACTAATCATGTGGTGTCCTGTGAAGATAATACACAAACGATGGTTTAACTTGACAATAATAATGATTGTAGATCTTATTAAAACAGAGAAACGAATTCAAATGCTTTGACTTCACAACAATCATTATTATAGATCTTATGCAAATAGAGAAACTAATTCAAATTTAGTTCATATTGAAGCGGTAGTATATACGTTTGGAATGCACTAAAACGTTCATTTGAGTAGTACGTTGCATGCATTATACATGTAGCGAAATATTTTAATTGAACATAACATGAATTCAGAGTTTTGAATGACATTTGTAGTGCGAATAGATTTGGTATAGTACATGTTAGGCTTGTCCGAAAATTTCAACCCGCGCCTTGTTAGCCCGAAATATTTAAGATATATCTTTGTCTCGTTGTGCTCCGACAACACCCTCCATCTCAACCCGCGCCTTGTGTGACGCCCCGAGACCGTTGCGCCAGGTGTCTTCCAGTTATTCGTTGTCCTTGCCATGTCATTTTCTTGCGTGTTGCATCTTTTTCATGTCATCATGTGAATTGCATCATCATGTTTTCAAAACTTGCATTCGTTCAGGTTCCCCCAGTCCGTCCGTTGTCCGTTCTGAGCCCAGACACACTTGCACGCGCCCGCGACATGTCCGAAATATTATTTTATAAGTGGCCGGAAAATGTTCTCAGAATGGGTTGAAAGTTGGCATGCGGTCTTTTTATGTTGTCAGTAGGTCGCCTGCCAAATTTCATTGCATTCGGAGTCCGTTTGACGCCCCAACGGATAACTATAGCGGCAGTATAGCCGGTCTAACGTCGGACGTTTTCGGTCTCCGAGAATAGTTGCCGGGTCTCTCTCTCTCTCTTCTCTTCTCTCAGCGCGAGCCCTTCTGCACAGCCCACAAGTTCCAACCGACCCCTCGCGTGCATGTCCGAAACTTCCCCGGACGCGACCCGGACAGTCGCCACCGTTGGATCCGGATCATCCCCAAACGTCTACAAAACGTCTCCGTTTTGTTAATTGGACTCCCTAGCTATTTATTCGCGAACGTCCGATTGCGATCAGAGGAACGAGGTAGCCCCTAACCTAACATGTGATGTATATATACTCCACTCCTAGTCTTTTTGGACAAACCCTAAAATATAGGGACTTGTCCCGTCAAGCCGCCGCCATCCACCTCGGGATCCCTTCGAATCCATTTCCACCAACCGAAGCCGCCTCATCCTTCCTCGTTTTCCCCGTCAAGCCAACCGGTGGCCTCCCTGCGTAGCAGTGCCCCTGGTCCTGATCCAGCCACCCGAGGCCCAGCCTCCTCTCGCTCTCATGCGTGTGCACACGCTCAGGAGCTCGAGCAGGGGAGCCTCGATTCCGCCGCTCCCTGCAACCTCCTGCTGGAGTCCCCGATCCCCACCGCTGGTCGCCGCGGTCGCCTCTCGCCATTTCGTCGCCGGTGAGCACTGACCCAGGTCGCCGCGCTCGTTGCCTCCTCGCTCCTCTGCTTCAATCTCCTTCTCACTCGCCCGATCCTTTCACCTCTTGCTGCCCGTGGACAGGCACCGCCGCCGGAGTGCCGCACCTCGCCGCCCCATCGCCGGCCGGCCTCGTCGTCGCTGGAAACGGGTCGGCCTTCCTCGGATCTGGTTGCCCAACCGTTCCACCTGCCAGATCCACCAAGTTCCCCGCCGATGTTGCCGTTCCCCTGCGATGACGCCTCGGCCTCCTCTGTGCTTGCACTTGAGGCCCCGAGCTCCTCCAGGTCCTCCCCGTCCGCTGCTCCCTGCCATCCTCGAACCCCCGCCCGGATTCATGCCGCTCCGTCGTCCGCCGGCGTCCTGCCCTGCTGGAGCCGCAGCGCCGCCCCTGCCTGTGCTTCTTTCAAACCAGGGAAGAGGACGAGCGAAGCCAGGCTGCGTTGACCTTTCGATCGAGCCAAACAGGCCGACCCAGCGCGCCCCTGCCGGCCTCCTCCTCTCCACAGTTCTAGGCCGAGGCCCATGGTGAGCAGCACCCGAGTCCCCCTTGCACTATTGGGCTGCCCAGTTTCGGCCCATGCGTGTTTTTTTTCCTGTTGTGTTTTTTTCCTTTTATCCCAGAGATTGCGGTTTTACAGAAAAGCCCTTGTTGATCATGCATTTAATATCTCACAAACCGTGCATCGGATTAAAATAAATTATATATGAAACTTGCTTAGAATTTCATCTAGTTTAATAATATGCAACTTTCATCCATGTTAAAAATGTTTAAACTGCTGGTTGTGTAATTTTGCTCCTATGCCATGCTAAAATGCTTTATTTCATAACTAAATAACCGTAACTCGGAATTTAATAATCTTTATATGTAAATGGGATGGAAAAATGCCTAGTTTAACATGGTGCTCTCATCTAGCATGGTTAACAACTCTAAAATTATGTTTAGGGCAGAACAGTACCAAACCTAATATATGCATATGAGGAGTTTCCGGACTTGCTGTTTTGTTGTTCCGGCCTCATTTAAACTTGCCTAGATTAGATAGTTTCATCATGCTTCACCTCTTGCCATGCTAACAACATTTAATCTTGTTGGGTACATAAACGAGAGAGAACTAAATAAGTCATGTGGTGTTTTCTTCAATATGCAACTCTGTTGTATAATGAGCTCCACTTAATTTGTAGGATTGTTTGTGCACTTTGCCATGCCATGTCTTATTAAACCGGACATGCATCATACTTGTTTGCGCATCGTGCCATGCTTATGTGGTGGTTGTTTACTATGTTGTTTGCTTTCTTTCCGGTGTACTTCATCTCGGTAATCCGGTAACGTCGTGTTGTGAGGATTCGTTCGACTACGTCCGTTTGTCTTCTTCACGGACGCGTTCTTCTTCCTTGCGGGATTTCAGGCAAGATGACCATACCCTCGAAATCACTTCTATCTTTGCTTGCTAGTTGCTCGCTCTTTTGCTATGCCTATGCTGCGATACCTACCACTTGCTTATCATGCCTCCCATATTGTTAAGCCAAGCCTCTAACCCACCTTGTCGTAGCAAACCGTTGTTTGGCTATGTTACCGCTTTGCTCAGCCCCTCTTATAGCGTTGTTAGTTGCAGGTGAAGATTGGAGTTTGTTCCTTGTTGGCACATGGATATTTGTTGGGATATTACATTATCTCTTATTTAAATTAATGCATCTATATACTTGGTAAAGGGTGGAAGGCTTGGCCTTATGCCTGGTATTTTGTTCCACTCTTGCCGCCCTAGTTTCCGTCATATCGGTGTTATGTTCCCATATTTTGCGTTCCTTACACGGTTGGGTTATAATGGGAACCCCTTGACAGTTCGCTTTGAATAAAACTCCTCCAGCAAGGCCCAACCTTGGTTTTACCATTTGCCACCTAGCCTTTTTCCCTTGGGTTAGGCCAGCCCAAGGGTCATCTTATTTTAACCCTCCCCGGGCCAGTGCTTGTCTAAGTGTTGGTCCGAAACAGAGCCACTTGCGGCGCCACCTCGGGGAAACTTGAGGGCTGGTTTTTAGCTGTACGTAGTGTTCATCCGGTGTTGCCCTGAGAACGAGATATGTGCAGCTCCCATCAGGATGTCGGCGCATCGGGCGGTCTTGCTGGACTTGTTTTACCATTGTTGAGGAAGGTTTAAACCGGGATTCCGAGTCTGATCGGGTCTTCCCGCTAGAAGGAATATCCTTCGTTGACCGTGAGAGCTTGTGACGGGATAAGTTGGGACACCCCTGCAGGGATTTGAACTTTCGAAAGCCGTGCCCGCGGTTATGGGCAGATGGAAATTTGTTAATGTCCGGTTGTAGAAAACCTGAAGTTAACCTTAATTAAAATACATCAACCGCGTGTGTAACCGTGATGGTCTCTTCTCGGCGGAGTCCGGGAAGTGAACACGGTGTTGGAGAAATGCTTGACGTAGGTTGTTCTAGGATCACTTCTTGATCATAGTTATTCGACCATGCTTTTGCTTTCTCTCCTCGCTCTCTGTTGCGTATGTTAGCAACCATACATGCTAGTCACTTGCTGCAGCTCCACCTCATACATTTTACCTACCTATAAGCTTGGATAGTCTTGATCGTGAGGGTGTGAGATTTCTGAGTCCCCGTGACTCACAGATACTTCCAAAACCAGTTTGCAGGTGCCGATGATACTGTGCAGGTGACGCAACCAAGCTCAAGGAGGAGCTCGATGAAGACCTTGTCCTTTGTGTTGTTTCGATCTAGTTGATTAGTAATGGTGCCCAGTTGGGGCGATCGAGGATCTGTGTAGCATTTGGGGTAGTCTTCTTTTATTTTGGTTCCGTAGTCGGACCTTGAGTGTATTTGGATGATGCAATGCTTTATTCATGTAATTGTGTGAAGTGGCGATTGTAAGCCAACTATGTATCTTTTTCCCTTATGTATTACATGGGTTGTGTGAAGATTACCTCACTTGCGACATTGCTTTCAATGCGGTTATGCCTCTAAGTCGTGCTTCGACACGTGGGAGATATAGCCGCATCGAGGGCGTTACAAGTTGGTAATCAGAGCCTTCCCCGACTTTAGGAGCCCCCCTGCTTGATCGAATCGCTGGCGTTGTTTAGTCTAGAAAAATGTTTTGAATCATTTAGGATTATATATATCAGAGAGTACGAATTCTTTTTACTCCTCAGTCCCTTCGTCGCTCTGGTGAGGCATCCTGACGTAGAGTTTTGACTCTTCTCTTCTCAGATTTCACTAAAAAAATTAGGATCACGCGGGTATCTTGGAATCGTTCCGATGGTTTTGTTCTTGGTGCCTCCTGACATTTAGGGGTTGTGGCAGTGTCCCGGGGAGTTGAGCTCCGAGGTGTTGTCGTCACAATTTTATCGTTGAGATTCTGGAATACCTGAGTTTCGCCGACATCGAAAATCTCTTTTATGCAGTTATTGGTGAGATAACCTCAATGCCACCCAGTACTAGGGCGGGAGTTCGGGAGTATTGCCATAACTCGTATAACGGATGCTTTTCAAAGGTTGAGGTAAATGATTTTGAAGGCTTCTTGGTTATGTGTTGAAGGATGGATACAGCTGGATGTAGGATTTGCTAGTTTTGGGTGAGATATTATGCTTCCCCTGTATCCCCAACACCTGATTGCATAACCGGAAAGTTTCGGGAGTTTATAAGTGGGAATTCAAGTAGCTCTTAGGATATCTTTCCGACGGATGTATGATATGAAATTGGGGTTCACGTCTTGTGGTCCGCTGTCGGTGTACAAAAAGAGGGGTACACTTTTTGTACCCCTATAAGTGTGCACGGGCAGTCTGAGCCACGGGCACCACCACACTGAGAAAGGAAAGGGAGGTGAGCCAAGGTAAGGCCGAAGCTCAGGAGAAGCAGAACGACGCCAAGACTAAGACCACAAAGAGCAAAGGGGAGAAGCGGACCCCCCCCCCGGCAAGATCCTTGCCGGGAGGCGATTTTTGCAAACCCGGCAAGACCCTTGCCGTGGCAGCTCGCCCCACACCTACGGAGTAAGTCACCCTTGAGTCCACTGCCCCCATGGGGGCAAGGATTCGGGAGACATCCCCGTGGTGGCTTGCAGATCTTTGTGAAGACATTCAAGATCAGATACACCCTTTAGAAGATGATGATCCTTGGCGGGATCCCAGCCAAGGAGGACCACAAGGCCCCCGGCAAGAGCCTTGCCGAGGATGACAGCAGGCGCCACGGCAATACCCTTGCCGGGGCCCCGGCAAGGCCCTTGCCAAGAACACCCGTAGGGCCACCATCAGGCCCATGCCAGTCAAACCTCCACCGCCATTCGCATGCAACTGCCAACCCAACCAGCTGGGCAGGCACCTGCGTGGCGGCATGCGGATCTTCGTGGAGACCCACCACTGTGCCACTTCAGCTGCCTGCCTACATACATGGCACCGCGGGCGCTGCTGGCCAGGGCGTGTGTCGACATGAGAGGGAGCGGCGACGGACGAGACAGGGCTCTCCCCCGTCCCCGATAAAGCAAGGACACCTGGGCAAGATGCATTAAATGCGCCTTGTCATGTAATGCGAGGGATAACCTCACATCACTATACCCTTTCCACCTCCTATGTGCCACTGTGGCCACCCCTTTTCGTATAAAAGGAGGCCCGAGGTGACCAGGAGGAGGATTGGGGCTTTTTGGAGCTCCTCACGCCCCATAGCTAGCTCAAGAACACTGATATACAATCCACCAAAGCAGGAGTAGGGTTTTACGCATCCTCATAGCCCGAACCTGGATAAACGAACCGTGTGCTATCTGTTTGATCCGCTCTTCTCATGACCCCACGCCCCGCAACCGTAGTAGGGATTCTTGTGATCCCATAGGTGTCGTTCCCACCGACATCTTTGGCGCGCCAAGTAGGGGGTCGCAGTTGTGAGAATCGGCTCTAGCAGTTAGCCCAGCACTCCTTCATCTTCGTGACCCTTTGAAGAAGAAAGGAGGCCAGAAGATCGACACTCGAGCGATCGCAAACAGAAGCTAAGTTACACTGAACCTTTATTTATGGTACCCTTCTTATTTGAGGTTATTCCCCCCCGGAGATATTTGCTTTGTATGAGAAACCTGCACGCCAGGGGGCTCTACCATGATAAGTCACCGCTCGGCGTCGGCATTGATGTACACCTCGATCAGGGTGTCGAAGAATTGCTACACATCCTCGTCCTTCGGCTCCTCCCAGCTTGGGACAGGGCCGTGCGCATTACAGTCCGGCATCATGGCGATGATCTCGGACCGACGCGAATTGTTGCACAACGGGACCACCCCCGCTGGCAGATTGAAAAATGGCCCCTTGAGGGCCTTGCCAACCTCTGCGGCAGCCCTCGTGGCCTTGCCGGTCCGCTCGACCTCGCCATCGCGACCCACATCAAGCTGGAAAAGCCGCTGGCAGAAGTGGGCATGCGCCAGCACTGTGAAGTTGTGATCGAGGCCGGGGCGGAGTCGCATAATGTCAGCCGGGTTCGTGAAGAGCCAAGCTGGCCTCCCCTTGTTGTGCAACGGTGCGATCCGGCGATGAATGAAGTCCGCCCCGATCATCTCAAGGGTGAGTCCGGCCTGGGTGAGCCGGAGAATCCTGGTGGTGGCAATGGTGAGCCTCCCATCGGCGGCGTCGACATCGCTCCAATCGCTACCACGGTCCGGCGGCACTCGGCGGACCATGCAGAACCCCGGCGGGTTTTCATCTTCAATCCAGCAGCACCGGCCACGCCATTCCTCCCACCTCTCCTTCACGGCACCGTCCAGGTACGCCCCCTTGGATCTTGGGATCCAGGTGATGCAACCGGAGACGGCTCCTCCCGGCTGGATTCGAGGGAAGAAGTAATGGCGGAAGAGCGTCGTGTTGGGCTGCACCCCGACAAAGCCTTCGCAAAGATGCGCGAAGAAAGCCATGCACGCCACCGCATTCGGAGTAAAATCCAAGAGGCGAAAGCCGAAGGTGTGCATAACGTCACAGAAGAAATCGGAGAAAGGAGGGCATAACCCGCAAGAAAGATAATCAACAAAGAAGGGGTACCGATTTGGGGCAGGATCAGCGCAAGCGGCAGGAATGACGCGCGTCGTCGGGTGTCCCGAACCCTCTCCCCCCGTCTTCACTCCCCATAGGGGCTTGAAGGAGGCCCGGAGCTCTTGAACATCAACCGTCAAGGGGAAGAAGAAGGCGGACTTTGTCCGGTCCCCCCACAGCGCGCTCTCCGGCGGCTCCACCGTCCCGGCGCCCTTAGCCACCCCCTTGCCCTTGGCGAATTTGGGAGCCATGGCGACCAAGAAGTTCAGAGGGCTGAGGAAGGGGGATGGCGAAGCAACGACGGCGGACGACGACGGAAGCTTAGGAAGGAAGGAAGAGAGGAAACGGCGGCTCTGAGATTGGAAAAGGCGCGAGGAAAGAGGAGAAAGTGAGCAGCGCGCCCGCGGTTATTCCTTCTTATGGGGGAAAAACGCAGGCCGCCTCCTTTCACATTAACTGTGATGTGACGCATGCCCGCGGGAAGCAACCCCATGCATGCCGCCCACATCACACACGCCTCCCCACGCTGTGCCACACGCGGGAAGCGTGGGAAGCGCAGCGCGCGAAGAGACTTACCGCGGTAAGAACCGCCCCGCCTGCCCGCGCACTGTTTTTGGGCCTAGCCCAACGACGCGATTGCGCTTACGTGTGGCCCAGGCCCAGGGGCTCCTGTCGATGTACAAAAAGAGGGGTACACTTTTTGTACCCCTATAACTGTGCACGGGCAGTCTGAGCCACGGGCACCACCACACTGAGCAAGGCAAGGGAGGTGAGCCAAGGTAAGGCCGAAGCTCAGGAGAAGCAGAACGACGCCAAGACTAAGACCACAAAGAGCAAAGGGGACGAAGCGGACCCCCCTGGCAAGATCCTTGCCGGGAGGCGGTTTTGGCAAACCCGGCAAGACCCTTGCCGTGGCAGCTCGCCCCACACCTACGGAGTAAGTCACCCTTGAGTCCACTGCCCCCATGGGGGCAAGGATTCGGGAGACATCCCCGTGGTGGCTTGCAGATCTTTGTGAAGACATTCAAGATCAGATACACCCTTTAGAAGATGATGATCCTTGGCGGGATCCCAGCCAAGGAGGACCACAAGGCCCCCGGCAAGAGCCTTGCCGGGGATGACAGCAGGCGCCACGGCAATACCCTTGCCGGGGCCCCGGTAAGGCCCTTGCCAAGAACACCCGTAGGGCCACCATCAGGCCCACGCCAGTCAAACCTCCACCGCCGTTCGCATGCAGCTGCCGACCCAACCAGCTGGGCAGGCACCTGCGTGGCGGCATGCGGATCTTCATGGAGACCCACCACTATGCCACTTCAGCTGCCTGCCTGCATACATGGCACCGCGGGTGCCGCTGGCCGGGGCGCGTGTTGACACGAGAGGGAGCGGCGACGGACGAGACAGGGCTCTCCCCCGTCCCCGATAAAGCAAGGACACCTGGGCAAGACGCATTAAATGCGCCCTGTCATGTAATGCGAGGGATAACCTCACATCACTGTACCCTTTCCACCTCCTGTGTGCCACTGTGGCCACCCCTTTTCCTATAAAAGGAGGCCCGAGGCGACCAGGAAGAGGATTGGGGCTTTTTGGAGCTCCTCACGCCCCATAGCTAGCTCAAGAACACTGATATACTATCCACCAAAGCAGGAGTAGGGTTTTACGCATCCTCGCGGCCCGAACCTGGATAAATGAACCGTGTGCTATCTGTTTGATCCGCTCTTCTCACGACCCCGCGCCCCGCAACCGTAGTAGGGATTCTTGTGATCCCATAGGTGTCGTTCCCACTGACATCCGCCTATCCATGGTTGGTTTTACAGTGGTCTCATTGTGTCTTAAAGAGTCCTTGGCTATGCCGACTCGGGGACGCTTCGTATGTCATGTGCACTGCCTTGTACATGATGGTGTTGTACGATCGAGCCCGTGTGGGCCCCACCATGAAAAATTCGGACGAAATCTCTATCATATGTTTGTTCCGGCTTATTCTGCAAGCCAATCCTTGTTTTTTTTTGAGTGGTGGTATTCGAGTTGCTTCGAAGTCAAATGTTGATTCCATACATTTCCCCAAATGGTGTTCTCATACTCCTATGTGAATACCAAACCTTCATGATAATCGAGACTGTCATGTCAATCCTTTTCAACTGGTGTGCTTCTCTTCAAGTGGATCCAATCATTTCAATATCAGCAAGATCTATTACTAGTTCTTCTCAATGGCGTTTGTTTCATCCGTTCCAAGTTGTGTTTGTTTTTTCCCACCCTCACACCCTTGTTTGCCTTGAAGGATTCAGATTTCTTAATCACTATCCATTTTATTCATGGAAGTCTCTCCATTCTTTTTCCTTCATATTTTTACCCGGTGTTTCTCATGAAGATGCTCTACTCGTTCTTCATTCTCCATTGTTTTCTTCTCCGGTGGATTCAATTCAAGCTTTTGGTGTTGATCGTATCCTTTCCTCGTTTCAGAAGCTTTATCATACCGGTGCTCATCATATTTATTCATTTCTCACTATTCAATTATTTCGGAGTGCTGAAGATATCTCGGAAGGCTCGTCTTTTCCTTCAAGATCCGTTCAAACCTATTCCGAGGTTGTTATCTCATTCAAGCCATTTTATTTAACCGGTGCTTTCTCTCTTTTAAATCGTTCGATGGTGTTTCTTTTGAGTGGGCCCTAACCCACAGGTCTTTTCCCAGGATCTTACCTGACTCTTCTTATTTTCCCGGAGCTATCCTCAAATCTCTTTTTGAAGTTTGACATAAGAATGATTGTCATCAGTCTTGTGTTTTTCTCCAAGATCTTTCAAATTCTTTTCATCATTGGTTCAACTTTTCTATTATTCTTTATTCCGGAGTGTCTCAACAATTCACGGTGGTGTTTCTCGTCGTCATTCTCGGATTTTGAAGACCGAAGAAGAGTTTATTTTAAATATTGCCCCATTCTCTGCCATCCTCTCATAATTGTTTTCGGTTGTGAGATTTTTTTCACCCATCCGGAGCAATTCAAGATTCTGTTCAGTTTGATTATCCGGAGCCCATCATCTAAGACTTATTCATTCTTAGCTTTCAGCTATGGTTCTCCAAATCTTACCGATGCATCGATCAAATACCCTCTAATCAGTTCATGATCTCTTTGTTCTTTTGTATCTAAACTCTCTAATGTATGTTCATTCATTTGCTAATTCTTACCGGTGATTCATCCTTTTACTTCATTCGTTGTTCAATTCTTACGGTGGTTCGTTCAAGAGTTCTCGTCATTCGTTATCATATCAATTTATTCGTTGTTTTCAATCCTTCCGGTGGTTCGTTGAAGACCTTCTCAAGTTTGTGCTATATCTATATTAATCCCTTCTACGAGAATAAGCAATATGCCAAATCCGTTCATTGTCATAAATTTAATTGGTGAAGGATGAGCATAACATAATTCTTATTCTTGATTCACCCAAGTGATTAATTCCTTATTCCAGAGGTTCATCATATCACATTCTCGGTTCGAGAGGCTTTATCTTTTCTTTTCCGGAGTTCCAAGCCTTTCCACTTTGTCTCGTCACGAAGCTCCTTCTAAATCATTACAAGGTTTCACTTTATGTTTTCAACTGCTCTTTCTTTCCGTTTGATCATTCTATTGTTTAACGGAGTTCTTCATGGAGGTTCTACATGATAGTTCATCAAGGACTTAATCCGTTCTCGAAACATTCATCAAGATTATTTTTAGAGGAGTTCAAGCTTTCTTCTTCTTGCAATCCGGAGTGCAATTCTTTCTACCATATTATTGGAGGTGGTATTATGTCATTCTTGATAATTTGGGTTCATGTTTCATGATTCACATGTTGTTAGGAATGAGGTATTTTAAATCCATCAATCTCTTCTTTGGAGTTACCTTGGGTTATGTTTCACCTAAAGTTTTCCCTAACAATTGTTGCTGTTAATGGTGATAATATATGATCCAAGTTCTTCATCTATCCTCCTGGTGAGATAACTTTCTCGTCTCCTTGTTCATATCAATCCTATTCTTTTTCCCATGAGTGGTGGGTTGTCACCTCATAATTCGAGATGTATTCCATAAGACCATATCAAGATTATTCTTTTCATTGTTGGTTTTCCAAAAATTCCGTTCTAGCATTTGTTGTAAGTGTGCTCCCTCAAGATCTTGTTTTTCCCTTCGTTCATTCCAGTCCATTCTCACTTTTGTTCCGGAGGCATTGTATTGTTGCTCTCTTCAACCCATCTTCTTGTTTTGTCAGGATCGTGTTCTTTTCTTGGTTTATCCATTTAACCGGAGTATTGTGTCCCTTTTGCTCAAGTCCTTTAATTTTATCAAGTCTTTCATCTCTTTTCAACCGGAATGCTACCCGAATCGGTTCTTCCTTTTCCTCTTCCTTAACGGAGTACTTTCAACTTCGTTCATATCGGTTGTATTCTTTTCTCGAAATGGCTTAACCTTTGCAAGGTTCTTTGGTTTCACTCGTTTTTCAAAGAAGCAACTTAGTTTACCTCTTCTCTTTCTCCTTCGTTTGTCCCTCCGGTGCCATTCTAGATCTCGGGACGAGATCCTCTCGTAGTGGTGGAGTGTTGTGACGCCCCGAGACCGTTGCGCCAGGTGTCTTCCAGTTATTCACTGTCCTTGCCATGTCATTCGCTTGTGTGTTGCATCTTTGTCATGTCATCATGTGCATTGCATCATCATGTTTTCAAAACTTGCATTCGTTCGGGTTCCCCCAGTCCGTTCGTTGTCCGTTCTGAGCCCAGACACACTTGCACGCGCCCGCGACACGTCCGAAATATTATTTTATAAATGGCCGGAAAATGTTCTCAGAATGGGTTGAAAGTTGGCATGCGGTGTTTTTATGTTTTCAGTAGGTCGCCTGCCAAATTTCATCGCATTCGGAGTCCGTTTGACGCCCCAACGGATAACTATAGCGGCAGTATAGCCGGTCTAATGTCGGATGTTTTCGGTCTCCAAAAACAGTTGTCGGGTCTCTCTTCTCTTCTCTTCTCTCAGTGCGAGCCCTTCTGCACAGCCCACAAGTTCCGACCGACCCCTCGTGTGCATGTCCGAAACTTCCCCGGACGCGACCCGGACAGTCGCCACCGTTGGATCCGGATCATCCCCAAACGTCTACAAAACGTCTTTGTTTTGTTAATTGGACTCCCTAGCTATTTATTCGCGAACGTCCGATTGCGATCGGAAGAACGAGGTAGCCCCTAACCTAACCTATGATGTATATATACTCCACTCCTAGTCTTTTTGGACAAACCCTAAAATATAGGGACTTGTCCCATCAAGCCGCCGCCATCCACCTCGGGATCCCTTCGAATCCATTTCCACCAACCGAAGCCGCCTCCTCCTTCCTCGTTTTCCCCGTCAAGCCAACCGGCGGCCTCCCTGCGTAGCAGCACCCATGGCCCCGATCCAGCCACCCGAGGCCCAGCCTCCTCTTGCTCTCATGCGCGTGCACGCGCTCAGGAGCTCGAGCAGGGAGCCTCGATTCCGCCGCTCCCTCAACCTCCCGCTGGAGTCCCTGATCCCCACCGCTGGTCGCCGCAGTCGCCTCTCTCCATTTCGTCGTCGGCGAGCACTGACCCAGGTCACCGCGCTCGTTGCCTCCTCGCTCCTCTGCTTTGATCTCCTTCTCACTCGCACGAGCCTCTCACCTCTCGCTGCCCGTGGACAGGCACCGCCGCCGGAGTGCCGCACCTCGCTGCCCCATCGCCGGCCGGCCTCGTCGTCGCTGGAAACGGGTCGGCCTCCCCGGATCTGGTTGCCCCACCGTCCCACCTGCCGGATCCGCCAAGTTCCCCGCCGATGTTGTCGTTCCCCTGCGATGGCGCCTCGGCCTCCTCTGCGCCCGCACTTGAGGCCCCGAGCTCCTCCAGGTCCTCCCCGTCCACTGCTCCCTGCCGTCCTCGAACCCCCGCCCGGATTCATGCCGCTCCGTCGTCCGCCTGCGTCCTGCCCCGCTGGAGCCGTAGCGCCGCCCTTGCTTCTGCTTCTTTCGAACCAGGGAAGAGGACGAGCGACGCCAGGCTGCATTGACCTTTCGATCGAGCCAAACAGGCCGACCCAGCGCGCCCCTGCCGGCCTCCTCCTCTCCACAGTTCTGGGCCGAGGCCCGTGGTGAGCAGCACCCGAGTCCCCCCCTACACTATTGGGCTGCCCAGTTTCGGCCCATGCATGTTTTTTCCTGTTGTGTTTTTTTCCTTTTATCCCAGAGATTGCAGTTTTACAGAAAAGCCCTTGTTGATCATGTTTAATATCTCACAAACCGTGCATCGGAATTAAAATAAATTATATATGAAACTTGCTTAGAATTTCATCTAGTTTAATAATATGCAACTTTCATCCATGTTAAAAATGTTTAAACTACTGGTTGTGTAATTTTGCTCCTATACCATGCTAAAATGCTTTATTTCATAACTAAATAACCATAACTCGGAATTTAATAATCTTTATATGTAAATGGGGTGGAAAAATGCCAAGTTTAACATGGTGCTCTCATCTAGCATGGTTAACAACTCTAAAATTATGTTTAGGGCAGAACAGTACCAAACCTAATATATGCATATGAGGAGTTTCCGGACTTATGTTTTGTTGTTCTGGCCTCATTCAAACTTGCCTAGATTAGATAGTTTCATCATGCTTCACCTCTTGCCATGCTAACAACATTTAATCTTGTTGGGTACATAAACGAGAGAGAACTAAATAAGTCATGTGGTGTTTTCTTCAATATGCAACTCCGTTGTATAATGAGCTCCACTTAATTTGTAGGATTGTTTGTGCACTTTGCCATGCCATGCCTCATTAAACCAGACATGCATCATATTTGTTTGCGCATCGTGCCATGCTTATGTGGTGGTTGTTTACTATGTTGTTTTCTTTCTTTCTGGTGTACTTCGTCTCGGTAATCCGGTAACGTCGTGTTGTGAGGATTTGTTCGACTACGTCTGTTTGTCTTCTTCACGGACTCGTTCTTCTTCCTTGCGGGATTTCAGGCAAGATGACCATACCCTCGAAATCACTTCTATCTTTGCTTGCTAGTTGCTCGCTCTTTTGCTATGCCTATGCTGTGATACCTACCACTTGCTTATCATGCCTCCCATATTGTTAAGCCAAGCCTCTAACCCACCTTGTCATAGCAAACCGTTGTTTGGCTATGTTACCGCTTTGCTCAGCCCCTCTTATAGCGTTGTTAGTTGCAGGTGAAGATTGGAGTTTGTTCCTTGTTGGAACATGGATATTTGTTGGGATATTACATTATCTCTTATTTAAATTAATGCATCTATATACTTGGTAAAGGGTGGAAGGCTCGGCCTTATGACTGGTGTTTTGTTCCACTCTTGCTGCCCTAGTTTCCGTCATATCGGTGTTATGTTCCCGGATTTTGCGTTCCTTACACGGTTGGGTTATAATGGGAACCCCTTGAAAGTTCGCTTTGAATAAAACTCCTCCAGCAAGGCCCAACCTTGGTTTTACCATTTGCCACCTAGCCTTTTTCCCTTGGGTTAGGCCAGCCCAAGGGTCATCTTTATTTTAACCCTCCCCGGGCCAATGCTTGTCTAAGTGTTGGTCCGAAACAGAGCCACTTGCGGTGCCACCTCGGGGAAACTTGAGGGCTGGTTTTTAGCTATACGTAGTGTTCATCCGGTGTTGCCCTGAGAACGAGATATGTGCAGCTCCCATCAGGATGTGGGCGCATCGGGCGGTCTTGCTGGACTTGTTTTACCATTGTTGAGGATGTCTTTCAACCGGGATTCCGAGTCTGATCGGGTCTTCTCGCTAGAAGGAATATCCTTCATTGACCGTGAGAGCTTGTGACGGGCTAAGTTGGGACACCCCTGCAGGGATTTGAACTTTCGAAAGCCGTGCCCGTGGTTATGGGCAGATGGGAATTTGTTAACGTCCGGTTGTAGAAAACCTGAAGTTGACCTTAATTAAAATACATCAACCGCGTGTGTAACCGTGATGGTCTCTTCTCGGCGGAGTCCGGGAAGTGAACACGGTGTTGGAGTAATGCTTGACGTGGGTTGTTCTAGGATCACTTCTTGATCATAGTTGTTCGACCGTGCTTTTTCTTTCTCTCCTCGCTCTCTTTTGCGTATGTTAGCCACCATACATGCTAGTTGCTTGCTGCAGCTCCACCTCATACCTTTTACCTACCTATAAGATTAGATAGTCTTGATCGCGAGGGTGTGATATTGCTGAGTCCCCGTGACTCACAGATACTTCCAAAACCAGTTTGCAGGTGCCGATGATACCGTGCAGGTGACGCAACCAAGCTCAAGGAGGAGCTCGATGAAGACCTTGTCCTTTGTGTTGTTTTGGTCTAGTTGATCAGTAGTGGTGCCCAGTTGGGGCGATCGGGGATCTGTGTAGCATTTGGGGTAGTCTTCTTTTATTTTGGTTCCGTAGTCGGACCTTGAGTGTATTTGGATGATGCAATGCTTTATTCATGTAATTGTGTGAAGTGGCGATTGTAAGCCAACTATGTATCTTTTTCCCTTATGTATTACATGGGTTGTGTGAAGATTACCTCACTTGCGACATTGCTTTCAATGCGGTTATGCCTCTAAGTCGTGCTTCGACACGTGGGAGATATAGCCGCATCGAGGGCGTTACACCTTGCTATTCCAAAATTACAACACGCGCGAAAACTCCCACCTCATGTGAAATCCCGACACGCGAAATGCCCGTGGTACCCCTGAACCGAAAGAACCGCCTCAAATTGGTGGGGGTACTTTCTTAACTTACCCCACATTTCGAACAAGCCCGTACCTAAGCCATGGTTCCCCACTCGCATCCCATCCGTACACCCATTCATACACCGAGGCCGGGAAAACCAGCGAAGCCCCACACCCTCCTCCGTCCGCCACCCATCCGGAGCCTCTTCCTCGACGACGTCGTCCACATCAACACCTCGACGTCCCTCATCCACCATATCGGATGAGGATCCGTCGTTGATCTGGTCGTCCCGCTGGTTCAGCCACCCTGTCCTCCACCTCCAAGGAGCTGCCCCGATGTTCCCCTCGTCTTTTGCGCCACCTCCATTCCCACATCGCCGTCTTCACATGCACCACCGGAAGAGCATCATCATCACCGTTTCCTCTGATGAATCTGCGGCCTACGGCGCCACCAAAGAGGTTGTACACTAATCGCCGCATTTTCTTCTTGATTCGATCTCAAGGTGCTGTCGGCGCTCGGTCCCGAGCCGACACGGCGCGGCTCCATCCACGGCGGCGGCGCTGGCCACTTCCTCCACGATGTCGCTCCCTCGGCGGTAACGTCCACATCAGTAGGAGCTGCTGCTGCTTTAGCTCTCGATCGCGCTACTGCTCTGCTCTTGCTCTCGGTCCCCTGCCTTGTCTGCTCTTGCTCTTGCTTGCGATGTTGCTCCGATTTAGCTGCACTTCAGTCGATTGAATCGAATTTTGGGTCAGTCGATTTTTAGGGGGGGCTCGCCGGAGTTAAGGAAGAACCAGCCGAAGTGGGGAGGGGGGCTCGCCGGAGAGGTACCTCACTATCTATCTTAGGGTTCAGGGTGGGGGCGGTGGCATGGGAATCACTGGAGAAAAAGCTCGGCACGGGGGGGGGGGGGGGGCAGGGGGGGGGGGGGGGGGGGGGGCTAGAGGGATGGCCGGGGTGGCGGTGGACCGGCGGTGTGGAGTGTTTTCGGGGCGGGCGGGGCGGCGCACCACCGGCCGTGGGCGGCGGGGGCAGCTGTTTGGCCGGTGGTGGCTGGCGGCTCAGGGGGTGGAGGTTGAAGATGAACTGCAGGCCCTTGATTTTGTATCCAACGGCTGCAAAATCGACTGACCAGAGATGAAAAAGTCAGTCGACTGACGTGTAGCCTCACCTCTAGTGCGTTCAGTTTCGACAGTAAAATTCAGTTTCGACAGCAAAATTCAGTTTCGACAGCAAAATTCAGTTTTGACAGTTAAGTTCAGAGATGAGCGGCTGATGTATTTTACATCTAGCACTCTGTGGTTATGTATTTTACGTCATCTATTGGATATGCTATTAGAATTCCACTCAGGTTAACGTTGTCTCTCTTGTCTTGCTCCAGCCTCGGCGTTGTATAACTCACCGGAGCTGCTTCAACGACGAAACCCTCCATCACAGCGGAGCAGTACCTCGGGCTCCATCTCCAGACGCCTAAGATCTTCTTCCCCTCCTCTGACATCCAAGTCAGCCGGAGCATCCTCACCGGCCAACCCAATCACGCTGAGATCGACATGGCTTCGCCAAAGAGGTTGTACACTTGTTGCATCTCTTTTTTACTCTACATGTTATATATATTGTCCACTGAGCACACGGAGTAACGGGAAAAACGATTATTTTATCCTACTATATGACAAGCAGTGAGGTACCAGGCAACTTAGCTATCCGTGATGTACTCTCTTGAATGGCATCATTATTTATCTCTGCGTGTTTGAGCTGTGCATTTGTCGATGGCCCTGGGAGCTGAGCTAGTAGGGCAATGGCCTGGGTCCAAAGTACTAGAAGTAGCACAAAAACATTTTTTGTGTAGGCTTTTCCTTGCTCAAGCCAGCCTACTAGAATCGCCAGTGCTTGAAAGGAAAAGTGAGTGAAAAACATAGGAATTGGAAAGTTTCCTATGGTACTACTTTTCGTGAATTTGGTGCAAAGGAATGGAGCAAAGGAAAACTGTAGGATTTGTTCCTTTAGTGTCTCCTTGGAAGAAAAACCGTAGGAATTTTAATTTCCACTTGTCCTCCTTTTCAAATTCCTATTCATGAAACACAAGACTAAGAGATAGTAGCATAATAGCATTATAACCGTACATTTTCTTGTGGTTTTACTTAATCTCACCATGCTTCTTTGCATCATGTGTTCTTCCAATTCTTGTGAACTAAACACCCAGATTGGCAGAAATCCTGTGTTTCAAATTCTCTGTTTTGCACGTGCATTCCTATCCTATTCCTGTCTATTTCCTATTCCTGCATTGTTAGAATCCTTAAATTCAAACAAGCCCTTACACAATTACTTATGTTACACATATGTGTCAAAGAAAACCTTGTGTGGTTTGTCCTGCTCCTGCGGTGCTGTGTTCCACCCCAGCTCAGCTGCTCCAACAACGAAAGGGTTCACCACAACAGGGATCCGCTCTTCAGACTGTCTTTGGCCGCCTCAGATCTTCTTCCCCGCCGCCGGCAGCCACGACAACTGCATTACCATCATCAACTGAGCATATGACCTTGAGGACTACACGGGTCCGCAAGAGAGGTCGCACTCTCCCGTGTCTGCTTACGTTATGCATCGCTTAATATGATGACATGCTACTTTATTGTCGTGTTCACCTATTAGACTCCGAGTCGGGTCCAAACTTATGCTGAAACTTGAGTTTTTAAATGGTTGTGGTGTATATATTGGGGCAGCAATCAGTACTATCTGCCTACTATCTGGTTAATCTCGGGTGTCTACTATGAGTTTCATGTTGGGTGCAAACAAACATTAAAGGAGCCATTATCTGTATTTTTTAACTAAAGCTATTATCCGCCTGCTATCATTGGTTTTGGGTCTATCCACAGTTTTCTACCATCACTCTAGATTTGTGCATGCACTCCTTACATAATCTCACTATGTTTTGTTCCTATGCATGCCAGTTGTTGTACACAATGGAACTGAACATGTAGAGCAAAAGAGATGAGCCTTGTGTGGCAATAAAATTTCATGCAGACGTCGCTCCATGGTGGGCGCAAAGGCAGCCCCCCTCCACCCATTTCGGATCGTAATCAAGAGGAAGATAACTGTTCTGAGGGGGATTCAGAAGCAGAAGACCACTCCTATTTACCCCATGAGGTCTTCACTCTAACTTGGCATGCTGATGTTGGTAATATCATGCATATGGTGCCTTGCATTGCTTACTGTATACATCAAAGATGTCATCTGCTTAGTTTAGACATGCTTTGTGTCAATGCCATCTGGTTAGTTTCTTTATCGTATATGTGAATCATGCAATGCCATCTTGTTTAGCCAGGCATCATATATGTGAATTTTGCAATGCCACCCTGGTTAGCCAGTCATCTTATATGTGAATTATATCATGACATCATTTTTTATTACGTGTTAAATTTGTCAACATTTTAGTACATTCAATTACTCATCCTGTGCATCAGCCATTCGGTGCAGTCATGGAAAAATCTGGAGTGGAAACAAGGTCTTCAGAGTAGACAATGCTATCCGACGAAGCGCATGTCTTGCTGGTTACAGATAGCTCCTCAGAGGAGGATTCAGAGATAGATGACCAGTCCTATCCCCCCCCCGAGGTGCATGCTCTAACTTGGCAGGATTATGTTGCTCATATCGTGTGTATGGTATCTTGCATTGCTATGTCATTTGCTTAGATTAGACATGCTTTGTGTGAATACCACCTGTTTAGTGTCTAATTACCATATATGTGAATTATGCAATGCCACCTTGTTGCAAGACATTATATATGTGAATTATGCAATGCTATCTTGTTGCAAGGCATTATATATGTGAATTATGCAATGCCATGCTGTTTAGCCAAGTGTCATATATGTGAATTATATCGTGTCGTCCTTTTTTTGTATTTCTCATTGCTTTTGTCGACAATGTTTGTATATTCAACTGCTCTTCCTGTGCATCAGCCATTTGAATTGGTGATGGAGAAATCTGGAGTGAAAACAAGGTCTTCAGAGCAAACAATGCTACCTGCTGAAGCAGATATCTTGCTGGTTACAGATAGCTCTTCAGAGGAGGATTCAGAGGCAGATGACCAGTCCTATTATCCCCCTGAGGTGTATGCTCAAACTTCGCAAGGTTATATTACTCATATCATGCATATGTTGTATGGCAATGCTTAGTTTTTACATCATATACACGATATTGAATGACATCTCCTTAGTAGACACATCATATATGCGATTGCCCTCTGCTCACTTCCTTAGTATATAAATCATATATTTGAATTATATCATGCCATGATGTTTACATAGATAGCATGTACCTAAATTATGGCATGCCAACCCATTTTCTAAAGACATAATATAGTTATATCATCTCATCATGTTTACATAGTCATCATATTTTGAATTATGTCATTCTATCCGTGAATTATATCATGCCATCATATTTCCATCGACGGCACATTTGTGATTTATGGCATGACAACCACTCTAATAGACACATCGTATAGTTATATCATGTCATCCTATTTACATAGCCATCATATTTTGAAGTATGTCATTCTATCCTGTTTAGTTAGCCATCATACTTGTGAAATTGTGTCATGCTATCCTGTTTAATTAGCCATCATATATGTGAAATTATGTCCTGCTATTCTGTTTGGTTAGACCACATAAATGTGAATTATTTCATGCCCTGTTTTCTTCCCTACTATCCATTGCACCTGTCTATCTTACAATGTCTGTACATTCAATTACTTCTTTTATTTATCAGCCATTTCAATTGGAGGGGGTGATGGCAGTATCTGTGGGAGTAAAAACACGGTCTTCAGAAAAGAAGTGCTACATGTCGATGGAGATAGAACCATAGTTGTACTTGCCCAAGAACCAGCCCCACCACACATAACCCAGACTCACGCAGATTGTACCCCTACCCGGTTGGACAGAGAACCAGCTACACCCCTTCTAACCCCAACCCTAGCAGATAGTAACCCAGTTCCCGTTGACATAGCACCGTCTCCACCACAGAGCACCCAAACATGAGCAGTTAGTAAGGCAACTGCAGTGCCCAAAGCACGAGGACCACCACTCCGAACCCCAAGTCAACGCTTTAAGCAGAAGAAGAATTGTTCTCAGGTCCGGTTCCGTAGCTATGATTCATACTACTTTGCACTTGCATCACTGTATTTACTCATACCAACTAATTTCAAATTTGAAGGATGCAATTGAAACTCCAGTGACGCAACAGGTATGTTTTAAACCTGTTTCTTTAATGTGTTTGCTGTTGTAACTTGCTCTATGTTGATTTCAGTTTCAATTGAATAAACAGTTATGTTCTCATGCCATGCACATTACAAGTGTTGTTATTGTTGTGTAGTTTCCCACACTTATATTCTGTCTATGCTGCTTTGTCTTAAATAGATATGATTCGAACTGTATCTATCTTGATTTGGCAACATAAACTAGAATGATATAGACCATACAGTGACCATACTACATAGATATATGTTTGTTTCATGATGTTATCCTGTCCACCTTACTACTGAACTAGTTTACCAAAATGAGTTTCATATACTACATTGTAAACCTGTGATGTGTTTGTTTGTTTCTCTTTTAGAACGCGGATAAAATATTGGAGAAGAGTACCCCGTTATGCAATGGTAAAGGAAGCAATGCAGATAAGGTTCAAGATAGTGAGACATCCCTGTTGGTCTCCAAGAAAGCTGATAAAAACTATATTGAAGACACTGAGACAACCCCAAAGTCCTGTCTTGATGTAGTGTTCGAGTTATTGGCTACTACTGCTGGCACCAGCTCTTCGAACTCGCTGCCTGAATCAATTCGACTTCTTGAGTCTCAACTTCAAGTTGAAAGACATCGATCAGATGTTATGCGACAGGAAGCCGAAGGACCGAGGAAGTCCCTGCAGAATTCAGATGCATACTTTCTCGTGCAACAGCAAGTGCTGGAGGATTTAAGCGCCAAACAAGAGAAAGTTAATAAACTTGCTAAGCCTCTTGCCAGCATTATGGGTACCCAAGTTATTGTTTCTTGAGCTCTTCTAGAGTAGTTTCAGTTCTGGACTTGTTTTGTTGCGGTGTTTATATGCTGCTTTGTTCCCTATATTTGCACTGGTGGCAAATTTTGATGCCCAGTGGATGTAATATGTGTAATAGCCGTGATAGCCTAGCGTAAGTTGCTTGCTAATTTATTTCCTTATTGTCTTGTTTATTTGTTTTCTTGTAGTCAGTGCAGTTCTTTTTTGCGGCTTGCTAGTGGCCGCAATAACCTATTTTTTTAAAACTAGGCCACAATAACCATGGGCTACATATTTACTGTAGTTAACATGGGGCTCCTACGGGCCGTAGAAACAATGGGCCTTCTACGGGGCGTAGAAACAATGGGCCTTGTACGGGCCATAGACACAATGGGCCTTCTATGGGCCGTGTCATCAATGGACCTTCTCCGGGCCGTATGATCGGTTGGCCAAACATGGGCCAACAACAGACCACATTATGGCCGTAAATGGGCTATAGTTGAAATCGTCCGTTCATGGGGTTGACCATAACAGGCCGTTGTTAATCGGCCCTATTTGATGATGCTATGAAAACAGCCCAACGTATTAACGGGCCACAAACGGGTCGACTTTAACCACGGGCTGAATTTGGCCCACAAGAAAAAAATGATAGTAACCAGCCGTAAGTAAAAGAATACAAGAATTGAGCCCAAGAATAAATGGGCCCTGAGAAGGCCGAAAGATAACATGGGCTAGAAAAGGCCCAACGGAATAATGGGCCGTTAATGGGCATAAAGTCATACACTGTTCATTACGGGCCAGTTTCACCACGTGCAGTTAATGGGCCGAGGGTTACTAAGGGCCTCATATGGGCCGAAAGACGTCATGGGTCATATATGGGCCGGAAGTTAAAACGGGCTGGAATTATATTGGACGGCCCAGATGACGCTACTGGGCCTAATTCGGATAGGCCATAAACGGGCCCTGGGTTAGCGGGTTGTAAATGGGCTATATGCGAACAGGCCATTAATAGGCTTGTCGTGGGCCGGCCCGCCACCTTTTGACCAAGTCAAACGGGTCGTCCTTTTCATAGGAATGGGCCTCTATTGGGCCATGCCACGTGTTGACGTATCATAGGCGCTTTGGGTCCAATGAGTGGATGACATCTGTCCCAACGGTGAGCTGACACGTGTTTGCTCCAACCAATGATGATTTTACACGTGGAAAATCCCCATTGGTCGGGGCTGTTAACGGGTTATCGGATCCAAAACCGGACCCAATAGCTTAACAGCGTTCCGTTACGGTGGATGCCACGTGTCGATCACCCTTGACGAAAGCACTTCTGTGATACATGATTTATTGTTATGGAAGTGGACACTTCCGTGATGATAGTTTTGGTAATGTCATGGAACACTTCTACGACAGCACAGGTATGACTATCTTGATTCTATCATAAATTTGTCATGGATGTACATGCATGAAAGAAAACGTGACCTACTGTGACAAACACGTATCATCACAGAAGTGTATTTTTTGTAGTGTAGGCAGGCCCAGATACTTATCTAACAAAGCTTCAGTTAAAATATCCAATATTCCACAAACACTCTCCCTGTCGTAACTCCAGTTGGGCTGAAAAAAATACTGGATTTTCATGTACTTACACGCTGACCTGAACTAGAGCAATATGTGTCTAGAACCCTCTTCAAGGTATTTGCATTATGATCAGTCGCTTTCAACAAAATCAGGGAGTCATCAGCAAAAAGAAGATGAGAGATATAAGGTGCATTTCTGGATACTTTTATACCTTCAACTCCACCAATGTCTTCCTCATGAGCCAGCATGCTAGAAAGACCTTCAGAACAAATTAGAAATAGATAAGGGGATATTGGGTCCCCCTGATAACCCACAAGTATAGAGGATCAATTGTAGCTCTTTTCGATAAGTAAGAGTGTTGAACCCAACGAGGAGTAGAAGGAAATGACAAGTGGTTTTCAGCAAGGTAATGTCTGCAAGTGCTGAAATTGTAAATAGCAGAGTAGTTTGATAGTAAGGTAATTTGTAACGAGCAAGTAAAGATAGTAGTGACAAAAGTGCAGCAAGGTAGCCCAATCCTTTTGAGGCAAAGGACAGTCCAAAACGATCTCTTATGATAAGCAAAGCGTTCTTGAGGGTGCACGGGATTTTCATCTAGTCACTTCCATCATGTTGGCTTAATTTGTGTTCAGTACTTTGATAATTTGATATGCGGGTGGACCGGTGCTTAGGTGATGTTCTTACTTGAACAAACCTCCTACTTATGATTAACCCTCCCGCAAGCATCTGCAACTATGAGAAAAGTATTAAGAATAAATTCTAACCATAGCATTAAACTTTTGGATCCAATCGGTCCCTTATGGAATAGTGCATAAACTGGGGTTTAAGCTTCTGTCACTCTCGCAACCCATCATCTAATTGCCACTCCACAATGCATTCCCTTAGGCCCAAATATGGTGAAGTTTCATGTAGTCGACGTTCACATGACACCACTAAGGGAATCACAACATACATACTATCAAAATATCGAACACATATCAAGTTCACATGATTACTTGCAACATGACTCCCGTGGACTCAAGAACAAAAATAACTACTCACAAACGATAATCATGCTCAAGATTAGAGGGGTATTAAATAGCATAATGGATCTGAACATATAATATTCCACCAAATAAACCATATAGTAATCAACTACAAGATGTAATCAACACTACTAGTCACCCACAAGCATCAATCTATAGTTCCGGTAACAAGATTGAACACAAGAGATGAACTAGGGTTTGAGAGGAGATGGTGTTGTTGAAGATGTTGATGGAGATTGCCCTCCCCAAGATGGGAGAGTTGTTGGTGATGATGATGATGATGATGATGATGATGATTTCCCCCTCCGGGAGGAAAGTTCCCCCGGCGGAATTGCTCCGCCGGAGGGCAAAAGTGCTCCTACCCAAGTTTCACCTCGAGACGGCGGCGCTCCATCCCGAAAGTCCTCCCTCTCTTTTTTATAGGTTACAAAAATGACCTATATACGATAAGATGGGCACCGGAGGTGGGCCTGGGTGAGCACCACCCACCAGGGCGCGCCTGGGCTCCCTAGCGCACCCAGGTGGGTTGTGCCCACCTGATGGGCCCCTCTGGTAGTTATTTGCTCCAATATTCCTCAAATAATCCATAAAAATCTCCGTGAAGTTTCGGGTTGTTTTGGAGTTGTGCAGAATAGGTGGCCTGACGTAGCTTTTCCAGGTCCAGATTTCCAGCTGCCGGAATTCTTCCTCTTTGTGTATACCTTGCATATTATGAGAGAAAAGGCATTAGAATTACTCCAAAAAGCATTATTATGGATAAAAACATTAAAATAACAGTAAGAAAACATAATGCAAAATGGACGTATCACCCCCCCCCCCCCCGCCTCAGACCCCTTGTTGGTATGAACTCCTTAGTTTCTGTGTCATTGAATCTAATTCTATAGCTCACAGAAGAAACACATTCCATGATCAGCTCCACCCATTGTGACTGAAAACCCAATTTTAACATCATTTGTTTCAAGAAGCTCCATTCTACCCTATCATATGCCTTTAGCATATCCAATTTCACAGCACAAACCCCATTAGAACTATGTGTCTTCTTCTTAATCGCATGAAAACACTCATAAGCTACCAGCACATTATCAGTGATTAACCTACCTGGGACAAAAGCACTCTGTGTTGGAGATATCACCTCAGGTAGGATCTCCTTTAGTCTATTAGCCATCATCTTGAAAATAATCTTATAAACCACATTACACAAACTAATGGGTCTGAACTGGGTTATTACCTCAGGGCTATCCACCTTAGTAATAAGCACATCATTTGTGGAGTTCCACCCCTCAGGAATTTTTTTGTTATTGATCGCCTCAAGGATTTATTTTGACAACTCATCTCCTATAATATGCCAGAATCATTTGAAGAATATAGCATGAAGACCATCTGGACTAGGAGCCTTCATGTCACCTATTTGAAAAAAGAGCTTTTCTCACTTCTTCTTTTGTATACGGTGCCATCAAAAATCTATTCATTTGTGATGTGACTATTGGCTTAACTATAGCCAACAAGCCCTCATCTATGTCCCCTGCATCAGAATTAAAGAGACTCTGAGAATAATAAAGAATGAGGGGTTTGTGGTTATTATTCCCCTCTACCCAACCATCATTAGTATTCTTCAATTTTTAATTAAATTGCAACGTCTACGTGCCGACGCAAACTAATTAAAATATTTTGTGTTCTAGTCACCGCGACGCAACCAGTTCACCCGCCCGTGTTGGGCCCAATAGATTTCCTCCTGCTCGAGGAGGTTCTCAATAATCAGCGTGAGCTCCTTCTACTTCGCCTTAGTTTCAAATGTATATGGAGCACACATTACATCATCCAACTCCTTCTAAGCAGTTCGCAAGCACACACGAGGGCCCTTCAGTACCTTCCGATCCCACGAGTGTAAGTCTCTATGTACTACCGCAAGTTTCTCATTGGTCGTTGGACAAAGGCCTCGAACAATAGCTTTTTGCCAAGACGTTTTCACCACTTCTTCCACTGACTCTTCTGCCAACCAACGCACCTCGAATTTTTGGCCAGCACTTGACCGTGTTGCCACCACTCCTACCAGGTAATCCGTGTCAAGGCAGATCGGCGATGATCTGACTTAGCCATATCCAGGTTACACAATCCACAAAGTGGGTGCATCTCCATCCTTACGTCGTATCTATAATTTTTGATTGTTCCATGCCAATATTATACAACTTTCATATACTTTTGACAACTTTTTATACTATTTTTGGGACTAACATATTGATCAAGTGCCTAGTGCCAGTTCCTGTTTGTTGCATGTTTTTTGTTTCATAGAAAATCCATATCAAACGGAGTCCAAATGGGATAAAACTGACAGAGATTTTTTTGGAATATATGTGAATTTGGGAAGTGAAATCAACGCGAGACGATGCTCGAGGGGCCCACGAGGTAGGGGGCAGGCGCGCCCCTGACCCTTGTGGCCACCCCGTAATGTGGTTGGTGCCTTTCTTTCGCCGCAAGAAAGCTAATATCCGGATAAAAATCGTGTCCAAAATTCAGCCCAATCGGAGTTACGGATCTTCGGAAATTTAAGAAATGGTGAAAGGGCAGAATCAGGAGCGCGGAAACAGAGAGAGACAGAGAGACGGATCCAATCTCGGAGGGGCTCTCGCCCCTCCCATGCCATGGAGGCCATGGACCAGAGGGGAAACCCTTCTCCCATCTAGGGAGGAGGTCAAGGAAGAAGAAGAAGAAGGGGGGATCTCTCCCCCTCTCTTTCGGTGGCGCCGGAACGCCGCCGGGGCCATCATCTTCACCGCAATCTACACCAACAACTTCACCGCCATAATCACCAACTCTTCCACCCTATATGCAGCGGTGTAACCCCTCTTTTAACCGCTGTAATCTCTACTTAAACATGGTGCTCAACGCTATATATTATTTCAGAATGATGTATGGCTATCCTATGATGTTTGAGTAGATCTGTTTTGTCCTATGGGTTAATTAATGACCGTGATTGGTTTGAGTTGCATGTTTTATTATTGGTGTTGTCCTATGGTGCTCTCCGTGGCGCGCAAGCGTGAGGGATCCCTGTCGTAGGGTTTGCAATATGTTCATGATTTTCTTATAGTGGGTGACGTGAGTGATAGAAACATAGACCCGAGTAAGTAGGTTGTTTGCGTATGGGAATAAAGAGGACTTGATGCCTTATAATGCTATGGTTGGGTTTTAACTTAATGATCTTTAGTAGTTGCGGATGCTTGCTAGAGTTCCAATCATAAGTGCATATGATCCAAGAAGAGAAAGTATGTTATCTTATGCCTCTCCCTCAAATAAAATTGCAATAATGATTACCGGTCTAGTTATCGATTGCCTGGGGACAAATAACTTTCTTGTGTGACAACAAGATCTCTACTAAAACTAACTTAGTTGTGGCTTCATCTAAACAGCCCCTACTTTTTATTTACGCGCTCTTTATTATCTTGCAAACCTATCCAACAACACCTACAAAGTACTTCTAGTTTCGTACTTGTTCTAGATAAAGCGAACGTTAAGCATGCGTAGAGTTGTATCGGTGGTTGATAGAACTTGAGGGAATATTTGTTCTACCTTTAGCTCCTCGTTGGGTTCGACACTCTTACTTATCGAAAGAGGCTACAATTGATCCCCTATACTTGTGGGTTATCAAGACATTTTTCTGGCGCCGTTGCCGGGGAGTTATAGCGTGGGGTGAATATTCTCATGTGTGCTTGTTTGCTTTATCACTAAGTAATTTTTATTTGATGTTAGTTGTTCTCTATCTTTAGTTATGGATATGGAACACGAAATACCGAAAAAATAGGTTTACTTGCTACTCATGGAGATGGGGAACCTCCTAAAACCCTCGATGCTCATTATGTGAAAGATATTATGTACTACTTTGATAATCCTGAGAAAACCCCATTCAACTTTATAATGGGAGTAACGTTGGATCAACGTGAATACTTTAGGGATTATCGCTTGACTCAAAAAGGGAAATTATTATGGGATCAAATTTATATGTTGCATTGGTATGCTCGGCAACTATGCTTGAGATATGATTATACTTGTTGCTCTAGGATGAAGGCTCCACACCTTCCCTTTTCATTTGAATCTAATGATGATGAAACCTTGGCTTCTTATGCTAATGGTATATATGATTATCATGATGTGGAACAAATAGAAGAATTTGTTGCTTTTATGGGTGCTTATGAAATTGAATCTTTGTTTAAAGAGTTTGAAGATTTTGATGATTCAGTTTATAGACCTGGAAATTTAGCTATCCTTAAATATTGCTATGAGAATTATAAATACAATTATGATATTGATGAATTTATTGAGAAAGTCTCCGCTGTCCAAGAAGAGACTAATATTTTGCAGGAGTCTATGGAAGAAGAAATTGATGAAACTGTGAGCTCATTGGATGAAAAAGATGATGAGGAGAGCAAAGAACAAAAGGAGGAAGAGCGGATTAGCTACCCGTGCCCACCTTCTAATGAGAGTAACTCTTCAACTCATACATTGTTTAATTTCCCTTCGTGTTTACCGAAGGATGATTGCTATGATGATTATTATGATCCCGTTAATGCTTTTGAAATATCCCTTTTGATGATGCTTGCTATGCTTGTGGCCAAGATGCCAATATGAATTATGCTTATGGAGATGAACTTGCTATGGTTCCTTATGTTAAACATGAAATTGTTGCTATTGCACCCACGCATGATAGTCCTATTATCTATTTGAATTATCCCCACTACACTATATCGGAGAAGTTTGCCCTTATTAAGGATTATATTGATGGGTTGCGTTTCACTACTACACATGATGATTTTGATAGATATAATATGCATGTGCTTGCTGCTCCTACTTGCAATTATTATGAGAGAGGAACTATATCTCCGCCTCTCCATGTTTCCAATATGATAAAATTGCAAGAAACTGTTTATACTATGCATTGGCCTTTACTATGTGTGCATGAATTGTTCTTTTATGACATGCCGATGCATAGGAAGAGAGTTAGACTTCGTCATTACATGATATATGTTGCTTTGTTCTCACTACTAAATCACAAATCATTGTTAATTAAAATTGGCTTTGATATACCTTGGGATCCGGGTGGATTCATTACTTGAGCACCTTATGCCTTAATGGCTTTAAAGAAAGCACTACCAGGGAGACAACCCGGAAGTTTTAGAGAGTCATTTATTTCTGTTGAGTGCTTTTATATAGTTTAAAACAAAAAAAATAAAGAGGGGAACCCAAAACTTTTCAAAAAGGAAAGTGAAAGTGAGAGAGACAAGCATTGTTGAAGTGGGGGAGCTCCTTGAACTTTGTTCATGCTCACGGAAACTTTGTGAATCTTGATTATAGAAAATTTTCAACAAAAATAATTATCCCCTTGTACATTTCCATTGTATAATAAAAATAATGTGCCAAGATTTTCCTTTAGGACGTTTACATTGCTAGTTGGTTTGTACGGTGCAGAACAGAAACTTTGGCTGTAGTGCGTGATTTTACTTTTTTTTTATTGGAACGTCAAACGGTTCTGAAACTTTTTGCACTGTATTTCTATACAAACTGTTTATTTTTCCTAATTTTTTCAGAATGTTTGGAGTACCAGAAGTATGGTGAATGTTTAGATTACTACAGACTGTCCTGTTTAAGACAGATTCTATTTTTGATGCATAGTTTGCTTGTTTTGATGAAACTATCAATTTCTATCAGTGGATTAAGCCATGGAAAAGTTACATTACAGTAGCTACAATGCAAAAACAAAATATGAATTGGTTTGCAACAGTACTTAGAGTAGTGATTTGCTTCATTATACTAATGGATCTTACCGAACTTTCTGTTAAGTTTTGTGTGATTGAAGTTTTGAAGTTTTTGGAGAGATCAAGATGGATGAAGGAATAAGGAGTGGAAAGATTCTAAGCTTGGGGATGCCCGAGGCACCCCAAGGAAATATTCAAGGACTCCCAAGCAACCAAGCTTTGGGATGCCCCGGAAGGCATCCCCTCTTTCTTCTAACAATCATTGGTAATTTTACTTGGAGCTATATTTTTATTCGTCACATGATATGCGTAAATCTTGGAGAGTCTTTTGCATTTAGTTTTCACTTTTCTTTGATGCACCATGCTGGTATGAGATAGTACTTGGTTGATTTATAGAATGCTCAATACACTTCACTTATATCTTTTGAGTATGGCTTTATAGAATGCTTCATGTGCTTCACTTATATCTTTTGAAGTTTGGATTGCCTGTTTCTCTTCACATAGAAAACCGCCATTTGTAGAATGCTCTTTTGCTTCACTTATATTTGTTAGAGCGTGGGTATAACTTTTGTAGAAAGAATTAAACTCTCTTGCTTCACTTATATCTATTTAGAGAGATGACAGGAATTGGCCATTCACATGGTTAGTCATTAAATCCTACATAAAACTTGTAGATCACTGAATATGATATGTTTGATTCCTTGCAATAGTTTTGCGATATAAATATGGTGATATTAGAGTCATGCTAGTGGGTAGTTTTGGATTTTAGAAACACTTGTGTTGAAGTTTGTGATTCCCGTAGCATGCACGTATGGTGAACCGTTATGTAACGAAGTTGGATCATGAGGTATTTATTGATTGTCTTCCTTATGAGGGGCGGTCGGGGACGAGCGATGGTCTTTTCCTACCAATCTATCCCCCTAGGAGCATGCGTGTAGTACTTTGTTTTGATGACTAATAGATTTTTGCAATAAGTATGTGAGTTCTTTATGACTAATGTTGAGTCCATGGATTATACGCACTCTCACCCTTCCATCATTGCTAGCCTCTTCGGTACCGTGCATTGCCCTTTCTCACCTTGAGAGTTGGTGCAAACTTCGCCGGTGCATCCAAACTCCGTGATACGATACGCTCTATCACACATAAGCCTCCTTATATCTTCCTCAAAACAGCCACCATACCTACCTATCATGGCATTTCCATAGCCATTCTGAGATATATTGCCATGCAACTTCCATCATCATCATATACATGACTTGAGCATTCATTGTCATATTACTTTGCATGATCGTAAGATAGCTAGCATGATGTTTTCATCATTGCTATGCTAGATCATTGCACATCCCGGTACACCGCCGGAGGCATTCATATAGAGTCGTATCTTTGTTCTAGTATCGAGTTGTAATATTGAGTTGTAAGTAAATAAAAGTGTGATGATCATCATTATTAGAACATTGTCCCATGATCAAAATAAAAGTGGCCAAATAACCCCCCCCCCCCAAAAAGATAGAGGCCAAAGAAGCCTACAAAAAAAGAAAAAAGGGAAGGGACAATGTTACTATCCTTTTACCACACTTGTGCTTCAGAGTAGCACCATGTTCTTCATATAGAGAGTCTCTTGTGTTATCACTTTCATATACTAGTGGGAATTTTCATTATAGAACTTGGCTTGTATATTCCAACGATGGGTTTCCTCAAATGCCCTAGGTCTTCATGAGCAAGCAAGTTGGATGCACACCCACTAAGTTTCAGTTTGAGCTTTCATACACTTATAGTTCTTAGAGCATCCATAGCATGGCAATCCCTACTCCTCGCATTGACATCAATTGATGGGCATCTCCATAGCCCGTTGATTAGCCACGTCGATGTGAGACTTTCTCATTTTTTTCTTCTTCACACAACCTCCACCATCATATTCTATTCCACCTATAATGCTATGTCCATGGCTCACACTCATGTATTGCGTGAAAGTTGAAAAGGTTTGAGAATATCAAAAGTATGAAACAATTGCTTGGCTTGTCATCGGGGTTGTGCATGATTTGAATGCTTTGTGTGGTGAAGATGGAGCAAAGCCAAACCATATGATTTTGTAGGGATAACTTTCTTTGGCCATGTTATTTTGAAAAGACATGATTGCTTTATTAGTATGCTTGAAGTATTATTGTCTTAATGTCAAATGATAGACTATTGCTTTGAATCACTCATGTCTTAATATTCATGCCATGATTAGATTACATGATCAAGATTATGCTAGGTAGCATTCCACATCAAAAATTATCTTTTTTTATCATTTACCTACTCGAGGACGAGCAGGAATTAAGCTTGGGGATGCTGATACGTCTGCGTCGTATCTATAATTTTTTATTGTTCCATGCCAATATTATACAACTTTCATATACTTTTCGCAACTTTTTATACTATTTTTGGGACTAACATATTGACCCAGTGCCCAGTGCCAGTTCCTGTTTGTTGCATGTTTTTTGTTTTGTAGAAAATCCATATCAAACGGAGTCCAAACGGGATAAAAACTGACGGAGATTTTTTTTGGAATATATGTGAATTTTGGGAAGTGAAATCAACGCGAGACGATGCTCGAGGGACCCACGAGGCAGGGGGCGCGCCCCTGACCCTCGTGGCCACCCCGTAAGGCGGTTGGTGCCCTTCTTTCGCCGCAAGAAAGCTAATATCTGGATAAAAACCGTGTCCAAAATTCAGCCCAATCGGAGTTATAGATCTCCGAGAATTCAAGAAACGGTGAAACGGCAGAATCAGGAGCGCGGAAACAGAGAGAGACAGAGAGACAGATCCAATCTCAGAGGGGCTCTCACCCCTCCCATGCCATGGAGGCCATGGACCAGAGGGGAAACCCTTCTCCCATCTAGGGAGAAGGTCAAGGAAAAAGAATAAGAAGGGGGGATCTCTCCCCCTCTCTTCCGGTGGCGCTGGAACTCCGCGGGGGCCATCATCATCACCGCAATCTACACCAACAACTTCACCGCCATCATCACCAACTTGTAGCGACCATACCTCAAACAGTCTGATCCCTGTGCATCAGTGTCATCCCTGGATCAGTAATGCTAACATGCACAGTACTTGAGGATTTATAACAGAGTAGCAATCACACACTTATTACATCGAATGTCTCAAAAGAGAACTTATTACAATAAATATGGCTTAAGGCCATCTAATACGACAACAGCAGAAAGCTTGGAAGATAAAGTGAGTCCATCAACTCCAACGGCATCACTGAGTGAAAGACAACGACCTATGGGTCCTTACTCGTCGTCTGAAAAGTCTGCAACATGATACGTTGCAGCCCGAAACAAGTCAGCACATGGAATATGCTGGCAATGTAACACAAGAGAGTGATGAACAGAATAATGCTATCACTACATGCATATATTGCTGGTGGAGGATGTATGGTTAATATGTTTTGCAGAAAGCCAATTTTTCCCTACAACAAAGGAATAAATTTTATTTAACTATCATGGTGGTTGTTAAACATTGAGAAGGTTCACCCAACTCAATCCCAATTAAGCATCATCATTAAACCCAATCAAGTTATAATAAGAGTGATGAGATCCACATGATAATCCAAGAACTAGATACTCAACATGTCCATAACCGGGGACACGACTAACCATGATTAGTTTGTACACTCTGCAGAGGTTTGTGCACTTTTCCCCACAAGACTTGATCTCCTCCATTGGATTTCTCGCACTACATAATGTTTGAGAAACGGATGACCGAGACACGGTCTTTCCGATGAGGTCCCCTTAACCGATAGATAGGCCTGTACACCTACAATCCCCTACATCTGCTAGCCCATCATGGAAAGGTTTCCCACAACTTACTCAACTATGTCAGAGCCCATAATGGCATGTGGCTGCACACGAAAGTTTCTAGCATGAATAATCTTATGATCCCTTTGAGCCTAGGTGGCAGTCCATAGGAGAATCACACGGTACCCCGGGATTTCCAAAAATACAGGCGGCACTGGGTTCCCCAGGTGCCTCAATCCACCCAGATGTGTATTAAAGTTGCCACCTTAAGTTAACCATTAATTAACAATACTCACATATGTAATGAATACACTCAAACCCAAACCACGTCTACGAGCATAGCATAGCAATATAAGCAACGTAGAAGTAACTCCCAAAGGTTTGGTAATAAATAGGACAATAGGTACTACCTCATCTACTTCTCATAACCCACATACTAGTCAGATCCTAATCATGCAATTGTTTGAGGATTGATCTAATGCAATAAAACTAGGTAGTAAAGAGGTATGATCAAAGTGTTACTTGCCTTGCTCATGATCCGTGAAACCTAGAGACTCGTAGTAGCACGCTTCGCACTCCGGGTACTCTATCGCAAACAAACAAGCATACAATAAGCAATCAAACAAAGATGCACGGGTAAAACTCAAATAAGAAGATCTAACCAGAAAGTTCAACTTAAGAACTCCGGTTTGCAAAAAGAATCAAATCAAACAAAGCAACAAAACTCAAACTGCGAAAGAAACAAGCTTCGATTACTAATCTGGACTAAAGTCAAATTTTTACAGTAGCAAAAACTTGTTTAAGTTGATTAAACAGAAAGAGGGCTTCGAGACGAAACTCTAGGCGCTTGAATCGCCTGATTCCGATAAACGAGCGAAAAGATAAACTAAAACGAAAATCGGATCAGAAATCACAATCGAAAATAATCATGAAAAAATCCGAGAAAAGAAAAACTGATGAACAGGCTAACGAACGAACGTTCGCTGTCTGCGGCTAAACGGTGAAAATTGTTCGTTAAACAAACGAACGGGCGTTCGCTAAATAAATAAACCAACGGAAACCCGATCTAAAAAATAAACCGGAACATTAAAAACGGATCTAGATCTAGGGTTTACTGGAATAAACCGAAGAAAAAAACGACGGCGGCGGTCAACTCCGGCGGCTGCCCGGGGAGCGGCAGCGGCGGCGCGGGGCTCGAGGCGCGGCTAGGGTTCGGCGGCGGCTGGGGTGGGCTGGGGCTAGCGGGGTCGCGGGCTTATAAAGCCTGGGGCGAGGCGGAGTCCGGGTCGCCCACGACGGCCCAAGTCGGTTCGACCTCTTTTTTAAAAATAAATCCGCGCGGAAAAATGAAGAAAAGAAATACTAAACGGACTCCAAAAATCCTGAAATAAATTTTCCCCGTCCTCTAAAACTCTATCGGACAAGGTGAACATTTATTTGGGACTCTAATGCAATTTTGAAAACACATATTTTTCCTAATTCAAATAAAATAGCGATAAAACTCCAAATAAAAAATTATATTTGATTTTAATATTAAATCTCCAATATTTCTTTATTTTGAGGAAGTCATTTTATCCTCTCTCTTTTATTTTTATAAAAGGAATATTTGAAGAGAAAATACTTAAAATCAAATGATCCTCTTTTTCAAAATTCGAGTAAACTCAAATATGAAAATAACGAAATTCCCAACTCTCTCCGTGGGTTCTTGAGTTGCGCAGAATTTCTAGGATCAAGCCAACATGCAATAAAATATGATATGCAAAGATGATCTAATGCATAACATTCTAAATTGAAAATTTTGGGATCTTACAAACCTACCCCCCTTAAGATGAATCTCGCCCTCGAGATTCGGGTTGGCTAGAAAATAAGTGAGGGTGATCCTTCAGTAGGTCTTCCTCTCGTTCCCAGGTGGCTTCATCCTCAGTATGGTGGCTCCACTGAACCTTACAGAACTTGATAACCTTGCTGCGTGTGACTCGGCTAGCAAATCAAGAATCTTGACTGGTTTCTCCTCGTAAGTCAAGTCGCTATCCAATTGAATCGCTTCCAGTGGCACTGTATCTCTCAGAGGGATATCAGCCATCTTTGCGTGGCACCTCTTCAACTGAGAAACGTGGAACACATCGTGAACTCCTGATAATCCTTTGGGCAATTCCAACTTGTAAGCAACTTCTCCCATACATTTCAAAAATTTGTATGGTCCCACAAAACGTGGTGCTAACTTTCCCTTAATTCCAAAGCTCTTCGCTCCTCGAAGTGGTGATACATGAAGATACACTCTGTCTCCAACTTCGTAAACTATCTCCTTGCGTTTAGAATCCGCATAGCTCTTCTGCCTGGACTGGGCTACTTTGAGTCTATCGCGAATCAGCTTAGCCTTCTATTCAGACTCTTTAATCAAATCTGGTCCAAACAATTGTTGGTCTCCAACTTCATCCCACAACAATGGTGTCCCGCACCTCCTTCTGTACAATGCTTCGAAAGGGGCCATCTTGAAACTAGCTTGATATTTGTTGTTGTAAGAGAACTCTGCGTAAGGCAAATTTTCGTCCCAACTAGATCCATAATCTAGCGCACAAGCTCTCAACATGTCCTCCAAAATCTGATTGACTCTCTCGGTCTGTCCATCTGTCTGCGGGTGAAAAGCTGTACTGAACTCTAGCCTGGTTCCCAAAGTTTCATGCAATTGATTCCAAAACTTTGAGGTAAACTGGGTTCCTCTATCTGATACAATGGTCCTCGGAACTCCATGCAAACATACGATCCTGGTCATGTATATCTTTGCCAACTTAGCACTGGTGTAAGTGGTCTTCACTGGGATGAAATGAGATACTTTCGTCAAACGATCGACTACAACCATTATCGAGTCATAGCCTGAACGAGTCCTGGGCAATCCTGTGATAAAATCCATGCCTAGCTTGTCCCACTTCCATTCGGGTATCGGAAATGGTTGTAGCAATCCTGCTGGCTTCTGATGCTCTGCCTTCACTCTCTGGAATACATCACAAACTGCTACATACTCCACAATATCCTTCTTCATTCCGGTCCACCAGAAACTATCCTTCAAATACAGGTACATTTTAGTATTTCCTGGGTGAATCGAATATGGCGAATCATGGGCCTCCTGCAAAATCAGCTTCCTGATATCCTGATCATTTGGCACATATACGCGGTCCTCGAACCATAAGGTATCATGCTCATCCTCACAGAATCCTTTAGCCTTTCCTTTGCTCATACTTTCCTTTATCTCGGCAGTCTCCTTGTCCGTCTTATGAGCCTCTCTGATCTTATCCATCAAAGTAGACTAAATCTCCAATGCTGCTACATAGTGTAACACCCCGGATGTAACTTTCCCAATTTGTACTCCAACTCTTGCCGTTTCCGGCGTTAAGTTATTTTATTTTTCTCGGGTTCGGGTCTTTGTCTCCATGTGTTGTTTTCGTTGTCATGCATCTCATATCATGTCATCATGTGCATTGCATTTGCATACGTGTTCGTCTCATGCATTCGAGCTTTTTCCCCGTTGTCTGTTTTGCATTCCGGCGCTTCGTTCTCCTCCGGTGGTCATTTCTACCTTTCTTTTGTGTGTGGAGATTAAACATTTCCGGATTGGACCAAGACTTGCCAAGCGACCTTGGTTTACTACCGGTAGACCGCCTGTCAAGTTTCGTACCATTTGGACTTTGTTTGATACTCCAACGGTTAACCGAGGGACCGAAAAGGCCTCGTGTGTGTTGCAGCCCAACACCCCTCCAATTTGGCCCAAACCCACCTAAGCCTTCTCCATTATCTAGAGCGTTCGATCACGATCACGTGGCCGAAAACCGCACCTCATTTGGACTCTCCTAGCTCCTCCTATGCCTATTTAAAGATCCCTCGAAAATCTCCTTCTCCTTCCCCCCCCCCCCGAAAACCCTAGATCCACTCATCATCGCGCGCCGCCGGACAAAATCCCGCCGACGAACATTGTCCGCTTCCCCGCCAGCCATCCGGGCGTGCCACGTGGCGACCCGGCCGCCCCACTTCGCCGCCTCCTGCGCCGGCCCGCCGCGGCCCGTCGCGGGCCCCCGCGGCCCATCCCGCCGCCGCCGCACGGGGGCGCCCGCCCGCGGTCGCCTCCTCAGTTCCCCGCGCCGCCCGTGCCGGCCGGAGTGCGCCGCCGCCTCCGCCGCTCCGCCTCGACGCCAGCGCCCGCCACCCCGCCGCCACCTCGACCCGGCCCGCGCCTCGCCGCCCGAGACGCCGGCCCTTCTCTCCGGCGACCCCGCCGCCCTCCGCCGTCCTCCTCGTCGCCTCCGGCCGCCCCCGCGTCTAGTCCGGCAAGAACTCCGGCGAGGTCGGCGTCGAACCTCGGGAACCGTGTGCCCCGATCCAGATCTGAAACTTTAGGGTTGGCCTCGATTTTTTTTCTAAGTCCTGAGATTTCATATCCATGTCCCCATGTTCATAGCCTCGTAACTTTGCATCCGTAACTCCGATTCATGCATATAGCATATCAAAATGTTCATCTCAGAGAGTACATCATTTCAATACATTGCATCATTTTCATTTGTGTTCATCTTGATACCCGAAATGCTATTAGAAGAGGGCTACTTGGGATAATTGTCAGTTCTGCTACTCCATTTAGCTTTTTGTCATTTTTACCATGATTATTGTGTGCATGATATGCCCTGATGCTCTACATATGTTTTGTTAAGGGTTTTGTCATCTTTCCAGAGGTGCAACCCATGTATTTTTGTGATGTGTGTGGTGACTAGCACAAGCTTGCCAAGTGGTGCACTTGGTAATTCTGATTTCGGGGACTTGGCAATTCCACTAAGTCCTTGATCCGTTTATCTCATGTTGCCATATGTTCATGTTGTTTCCTAGTGATCCATGCCTCTTTTGAGGATGATCAGTAAGTATGTTTTATTAATCTTGTAGTGCTCTATCCATCCATGTCTTTGTTTGCAATTATGGAGCACCCTAGCTTGAGTCAATCGAGCTCTACTTTTGCTACTTTGTGAATCTGGGAAGATTGTCAACTTGTTTGCAATTTTGCCGATGATGTTGTAGTTGATCCATGCATGCTATGTTATTGTTCTTTCCATGTCTAGCTTGCATTTTATGTATTCTTGATGGATGTATTCTTAGCTTATCATGACTTGCTCTGTAGTGAGTGCATCAAGCTCGTAAACATGCCTACTTGATATCTGTTTTCAGCATGCTCCAATTTTTCACTAAGTCTGAAAACTGATTATGTTTTTGCTATGTTCGCATGCTTGCAATTGTATTTTATGATCCCTTTTGGCTCAAGGTCACTAAGGGACTTTTGTTAAGCTCTTTGAATAGCTCCGTGCCATGCTTTACTTTGACATGTTCAGGTCCTGTAGCATGTAGTTTTGTTGCTCCGAAGAGTGCTACCTGATCTGAAATTCCAGACAAGTGTTAATTTCACTAAGTCTGAGATCTGTTTGCCATATGCATTTTTGCCATGCTTGTTTGAACCTGTTAATGGATGAATTGGCCGTAGCTCAGTGCTAGACTTTTGTTAAGAATCTTGTATGCATCCCTGCCATGTATTTTTTGTCATGTTTGAGTGCTGTAACATGTTCATCTCATTGCATTTAGATGGCTACTTGCTGTAAATCGCAGACCGGTGTCATATTTGAATCGCTTGCCATTTCCAAACCGTAACTCCGATTCCAGCGTTATTTATATCGTTTTCAAGAGATTTCATCTCATCTTTCCAGTGGCACACTTGGATTTCCAAGTTGAGGCCAGGTTCTTGCATGTTCCTGTCACATCTTGCATATGCATCCCGCATCGCATCCCGCATAGCATATCATCTTTGCATCATCTTGTTTGGTCCTTGCACGTGGTTGATTGTGTCCTTGTTGTTTGTTTGTCTTGTTTGGGTAGAGCCGGGAGACGAGTTCGCTAACGAGGATCCCATTGAGTTTGCTTTCGAGGATCCGGCCAACTCTGACAACTGTGCAGGCAAGATGATCATACCCTCGAAATCACTACTATCTTTGCTATGCTAGTTTGCTCGCTCTTTTGCTATGCCAATGCTACGATGCCTACCACTTGCTTTCAAGCCTCCCAAATTGCCATGTCAAACCTCTAACCCACCATGTCCTAGCAAACCGTTGATTGGCTATGTTACCGCTTTGCTCAGCCCCTCTTATAGCGTTGCTAGTTGCAGGTGAAGCTTGGAGGCCGTTCCTTGTTGGAACATTTATTTGCTTGTTGGGATATCATTATATTGCCATGTTATTTTAATTCATCTATATACTTGGTAAAGGGTGGAAGGCTCGGTCTCTCTCCTAGTGTTTTGTTCCACTCTTGCCGCCCTAGTTTCCGTCATATCGGTGTTATGTTCCCGGATTTTGCGTTCCTTACGCGGTTGGGTTATAATGGGAACCCCTTGATAGTTCGCCTTGATTAGAGTTCCAGCAATGCCCAACCTTGGTTTTACCATTTGCCACCTAGCCTCTTTTTCCCTTGGGTTTCCGGAGCCCGAGGGTCATCTTATTGTAAACCCCCCCCCCCCGGGCCAGTGCTCCTCTGAGTGTTGGTCCAAACTAGAGTCCTGTGCAGCGCCCCCTCGGGGAAACTCAAGGTTTGGTTTTAGTTGTATGGAGTGCTCATCTGAGTGTGCCCTGAGAACGAGATATGTGCAGCTCCTATCGGGATTTGTCGGCACATTCGGGCGGTGTTGCTGGTCTTGTTTTGACCTGTCGAAGTGTCTTGAAGAACCGAGATACCGAGTCTGATCGGAACATCTTGGGAGGAGGTCTATTCCTTCGTTGACCGTGAGAGCTTGTCATGGGCTAAGTTGGGACTCCCCTGCAGAGATTTGAACTTTCGAAAGCCATGCCCGCGGTTATGGGCAGATGGGAATTTGTTAATGTCCGGTTGTAGATAACTTGAACCTTAATTTAATTAAAATGAATCAACTGAGTGTGTTACCGTGATGGCCTCTTCTCGGCGGAGTCCGGGAAGTGGACACGGTGTTGGAGTAATGTTTGCGCAAGTTGTCCCCTAGTTTCTCGCTCGCGCTTTGCCTCCTCTTCTCGCTCTCTTTTGCGAATAGGATAGCCACCATATTTGCTAGTCGCTTGCTGCAGCTCCACCTATATTTACCTTACCTTACCTATAAGCTTAAATAGTCTTGATCGCGAGGGTGCGAGTTTGCTGAGTCCCTGTGGCTCACAGATTACTATTACACCAGATGCAGGGCCCGATGATTCCGCTCCAGGAGACGCGTTTGAGCTCAAGTGGGAGTTCGACGAAGACTCTCAACGTTACTATGTTTCCTTTCCTGATGATCAGTAGTGGTGCCCAATTGAGGGTGATCAGGACCGTGTCGCATGTTGGGTTATCTTTTATTTTGGCACCGTAGTTGGGCCATGAGTGTTTGGATGATGTAATGTTATTTATGTACTTGATTGACGTGGCGAGTGTAAGCCAACTATGTTATCTCCCCTTTATCATTTATATTACATGGGATGTTGTGAAGATTGCCTAACTTGCAACATATGCCTTCAATGCGATTATGCCTCTAAGTCGTGCCTCGACACGTGGGAGATATAGTCGCATCGAGGGTGTTACACATAGCCTCTCGGAACTATCTCCAAACATAGCTCGCGAAGATCCTCCGCTAACTCCTTGGGTAATTCTCCGGTCATGAGTGTATTGACATGACTCTTGCGGCTCAACGCATCGGCTACTACGTTAGCCTTTCCGGAATGATAATGCAACTTCATATCATAATCCTTAATGAGTTCCAACCATCTCCTCTGCCTGAGATTCAACTCCTTCTGCATGAAGATATACTTCAAACTCTTGTGATCCGTGTATACCTCACAATGGTTTCCGATGAGAAAATGTCTCCAAGTCTTCAACGCATGCACTACGGCTGCTAACTCCAAATCATGTGTAGCATAATTTAACTCATGGGGTTTAAGCTGTCGTGAGGCATATGAAACAACTCTTCCCTCCTGCATAAGTACGGATCCAAGTCCTCGACAAGAAGCATCGCAATACACTTCATAATCCTTGCGTTGATCTGGCAGAATCAACACTGGTGATGTAACCAAGCATTTCTTCAACTCCTGAAAACTAGCCTCACATTCCTCAGTCCATTTGAACTGTTGTCCTTCTTTAACAACTCCGTCATAGGCTTTGCAATCTTCGAGAAATTCTCAATGAACCTCCGGTAGTATCCTGTGAGTCCAAGAAAACTCCGGATCTCTCCAACTGACATGGGTGCCTCCCAATTTGTCATAGTGACAACTTTGGTGGGGTCAACCGCTATTCCTTCTCCGGATATAACATGTCCAAGGAATCCAACTTCCTTCAACCAAAACTCACACTTGCTGAACTTGGCGTATAGCTGATGTTCTCTGAGCTTCTCAAGTACTAAACGTAATTGCTCTTTATGCTCCTCTTCATTCTTCAAGTAGACCAGAATATCATCAATGAACACCACAACGAACTTATCCAAAAACTCCATAAACACCTTGTTCATCATGTTCGTAAAATAGGTAGGTGTGTTAGTCAGGCCGAATGACATAACGGTATACTCATATAGCCCGTACCTTGTGGTAAAAGCTGTCTTAGGTATATCCTGCTCTCGAATCTTTAGTTGGTGGTACCCTGATCGCGGATCGATCTTGGAAAATACCTTAGCTCCTTGCAGCTGATCAAACAAATCATTGATCATTGGCAGTGGGTACTTGTTCTTGATCGTCACCTCATTCAATCCTCGATAATCAACAACCATCCTCAACGATCCATCTTTCATCTCCACTAGAAGTACTGGTGATCCCCAAGGTGACGAGCTTGGGCGAATATATCCTTTATCCAGTAACTCCTTAATCTTCTTCTTAATTTCCTCTAAATCCTATGCGGGCATCCCGTACGGTCTCTTAGATATTGGCCCTGTGCCTGGCAAAAGCTCAATTAAAAACTCGATGTCTCTATCTGGTGGCATGCCTGGCAACTCTTCTGGAAATACATCCGCGAAATCCTTCACCACTGGTACTTCCTCCTGTACAACTCCTGATAAGGAATTTACTTGAGTCCTATTCGGCACATGCCGGGATACATACTTGATCCTTCTTCCTTCTGGGGTGGTGAGCAAAATTGACTTACTGGCGCAATCGATGTTTACTCCATACATCGATAGCCAATCCATACCCAGAATCACATCCAAACCTTGCGACTCCAAAATTATCAGATCTGAGGGGAAAACATGCCTACCTATGGTCAATGGCATCTGAAAACATCCTTGGCTTGCCATATACTCTGCTCCTGGCGAGCTCACTAACATAGGTGTACTAAGAACTTTGGTGGGCAGCTTATACTTATCCACAAATCCCCTTGATATGTATGAATGCGATGCACCAGTATCAAAAAGAACGATTGCAGTAAAAGACTTAACCAAAAACTTACCTATTACTGCATCTGGCTGGGCTTCAACCTCCTCCATGTTAACGTGGTTCATTTGTCCCCTGTTGAAAGGGTTGGGCTTCTTCCCAGAACTTCCATTGTCGTTTCCATTCTTAGCTTCAGGACATTCATTGGCGTAATGTCCAGTCTTCTGGCACTTGTAGCAAGTAACGTGGCTTAGATATTTCTTAGCGGGTGTTGCTGGGTTGGAACGGTTCTGGCCGTTGCTTCCTCCATTACCATTCCCAATCTTGGGGCCACTATGGTTGTGTGAACTTCCTCCAGTGTGATTGTGACCTCCATGGTTATGCTGAAAGGGTCCTCCCGAGTTCGAGGTAAAACAGGATCTCTCCTGAGCTCCAGAATTATACTTCCCTTGTCCATACTTCCTCTTGCGGTTGTCAATCTGTTGTTGCTTCCCTTCAATCATGAGAGCTCTATCTACCAACTGTTGGTAGTTATTAAAGGTTGCTACCATCAACTGCATGCTCAGCTCATCATTCAGTCCTTCCAAAAACTTCTCTTGTTTAGTTGCATCCGTAGCAACGTCATCTGGGGCATAACGTGCTAGCTTGCTAAAGTCATCCACATACTGGCCAACGGTGCTTCCTCCTTGGCGTAAGTTGCAAAACTCACGCTTCTTCATGGCCATAGCTCCTGCTGATACATGGGAAGTGCGAAAAGCCTGCTGAAACCGGTCCCACGTAACAGTGTCGATGGGATAGGTGACAGTGTAATTCTCCCACCATGCTGTTGTGGGTCCATCAAGCTAATGTGAGGCAAAACGCACTCTTTCCGCATCTGTGCATCCTGCAGTGGTTAACTCCCTTCCAATCTTGCGGAGCCAATCATCTGTAACTATCGGCTCTGTGCTACTAGAGAACACCGGCGGATTCAGCCTTAGAAAAGGGGCTAAGTGATCAACAGGTGGTGGTGGTGGTGGGTTGTTGTTGTTGTTGTTGTTGTTCCCCTGATTCTGATTCTGGACTAGTATCTGCATCAATGCATTCTGCTGCTGGATCAACTGAGTGAGCTCCGGTGGGAAAGCAAATCCATTGTCGCGTCTCGGAGGCATCTGCTGGGTTTAGAAAAGATGAGAAAACAGAGTAGAACGGGGTCTACGGGGAAACACTACCCATATGCACATAAGACAAACACAATCATATCACTCAATCAATCAAGCAAGGGCATACAATCGGTCTAGAACTATCATTACAAAAGTGCTCGGACTATACTATATACATGGTGGAATACTACTACTATTTTGGTGGTCGACTAGAAAAATTGATCGGTAGAAGACTCCATAATATCCGCTCCAGCTTCATCAACAAAGTCATCATCGCTATCGTCGGGGTCCGAGTCGGTGTCTTCGATGATGATGTAGTTCTCTGGGCAAGTGGAATCATCACCTTCTCCTCCTGGCGCGGGGTCTCCCATGAAGACTCCTAGCTTCCTTGTCAGGTCATCATTCTTCTCCACTAGTATGACGATTTCCTCCTCATAATCTTCGTGAGTTGCCTTGAGTTTCTCTTCAAGCTCGGTGATCCTTGTCATTGCCTTCTTCAAATCTATCATGCCTGCGCACATCTGGTTCTCCTAGCGACGTATGTGCTGGTTTAACTCCTGGATGAAAGCAGCAATTGATCTATCCTTCCTGGTGCTGATCATCTCCCATTGCTTATCTCGACGCCCACAAATCTGGTAGATAGTATCCTTGAGATCCTTGTGGTAAACTTCTCCAATGCGTCCCATGGTGATGTGGGCTGCCATACTCTTTCCTAGACTCCAGGTTGGTGCATCAAAGGAAAACTCTATGGGCTCAGTGACTGGCGTAAATGCCCTTCCTGGAACTTGAACTTGAATCATCCAGCGCTCCTCTTATGGTAAAGTGGCGTTGTAAGTCCCGGTGAAGCTTGGTATTCCGATGTTCAGGTACCTGATACGTCTCCAACGTATCTATAATTTTTGATTGCTCCATGCTATATTATCTACTGTTTTGGACTATATTGGGCTTTATTTTCCACTTTTATATTATTTTTGGGACTAACCTATTAACCAGAGGCCCAGCCCAGAATTGCTGGTTTTTTGCCTATTTCAGTGTTTCGGATAAACAGAATATCAAACGGAGTCCAAACGGAATAAAATCTTTGGAAACGTGATTTTCTCACCGAAGGTGATCCAGGAGACTTGGACCCTACTGCAAGGGATCAAAGAGGTGGTCACGAGGGTGGGGGCGCCCCCCTAGGGGGCGCCCCCTGCCTTGTGGGCCCCTCGGTGCTCCACCGACGTACTCCTTCCTCCTATATATACACATGTACCCCCAAACGATCAGAACAGGAGCCAAAACCCTAATTCCACCCCCGCAACTTTTTGTATCCACAAGATCCCATCTTGGGGCCTGTTCCGAAGCTCTGCCGGAAGAGGGCCGTCATCACGGAGGGCTTCTACATCATCCTAGCCCCTCCGATGAAGTGTGAGTAGTTTACCTCAGACCTTCGGGTCCATAGTTAGTAGCTAGATGGCTTCTTCTCTCTCTTTGAATCTCAATACAAAGTTCTCCCCCTCTCTTGTGGAGATCTATTCGATGTAATCTTCTTTTTGCGGTGTGTTTGTTGAGACCGATGAATTGTGGGTTTATGATCAAGTCTATCTATGAATAATATTTGAATCTTCTCTGAATTATTTTATGCATGATTGGTTATCTTTGCAAGTCTCTTCGAATTATCCGTTTGGTTTGGCCAACTAGATTGGTAGTTCTTGACATGGGAGAAGTGCTTAGCTTTGGGTTCGATCTTGCGGTGTCCTTACCCAGTGACAGAAGGGGCAGCAAGGCACGTATTGTATCGTTGCGATCAAGGATAACAAGATGGGGTTTATTTCATATTGCATGAATTTATCTCTCTACATCATGTCATCTTGCTTAAGGCGTTACTCTGTTTTTAACTTAATACTCTAGATGCATGCTGGATAGCGGTCGATGAGTGGAGTAATAGTAGTAGATGCAGAATCGTTTCGATCTACTTGTCACGGACGTGATGCCTATATACATGATCATGCCTAGATATTCTCATAATTATGCACAATTCTATCAATTGCTCAACAGTAATTTGTTCACCCACCGTAGAATACTTATGCTTTTGAGAGAAGCCACTAGTGAAACCTATGGCCCCCGGGTCCATTCTCATCATATCAATCTCCATCACTTTTATATTGCTTTGCTATTTACTTTGCCTTTACTTTTTACATTGCATCTTTATATCAAAAATACCAAAAATATTCTATCTATCAGATCTCACTCTCGTAAGTGACCGTGAAGGGCTTGACAACCCCTAATCGCGTTGGTTGCGAGTAGCTATCGCTTTGTGCAGGTACGAGGGACTTGAGCGTGGGCTCCTACTGGATTGATACCTTGGTTGTCAAAAACTGAGGGAAATACTTATGCTACTCTACTGCATCATCCCTTCCTCTTCGGGGAAAACCAACGCAAGCTCAAGATGTAGCAGTACCTAGTGACTTCCTTCAAGTGGCGTCCAAAAGGTGTGTCTTCATCCGTCTATGTAAACTTGTTCCTTGCGTCCGCCATCCTAAAGAGTAGAAAATGGAGAGGAGTCAGAAATGAGAAGAGAGTAGTGATCTAGGGCTTTAGCTTAGTGCTCGTGTCCTACAGTCAACGTGTGCTCTGATACCATCTTGTAGCGACCAGACCTCAAACAGTCTGATCTCTGTGCATCAGTGTCATCCATGGATCGGTAATGCTGACATGCACAGTACTTGAGGATTTATAACAGAGTAGCAATCACACACTTATTACATCGAATGTCTCAAAAGAGAACTTATTACAATAAATATGGCTTAAGGCCATCTAATACAATAACAGCGGAAAGCTTGGAAGATAAAGTGAGTCCATCAAATCCAACGGCATCACTGAGTGAAAGACAACGACCTATGGCTCCTTACTCGTCTTCTGAAAAGTCTGCAACATGATACGTTGCAGCCCGAAACGGGTCAGCACATGGAATATGCTGGCAATGTAACACAAGAGAGTAATGAACAGAATAATGCTATCACTACATGCATATATGGCTGGTGGAGGCTGTATGGTTAATATGTTTTGCGGAAAGCCAATTTTCCCTACAACAAAGGAATAAATTTTATTTAACTATCATGGTGGTTGTTAAACATTGAGAAGGTTCACCCAATTAAGCATTATCATTAAACCCAATCAAGTTATATTAAGAGTGATGAGATCCACATGATAATCCAAGAACTAGATACTCAACATGTCCATAACCGGGGACACGGCTAACCATGATTAGTTTGTACACTCTGCAGAGGTTTGTGCACTTTTCCCCACAAGACTCGATCTCCTCCGTTGGATTTCTCGCACTACATAATGTTTGAGAAACGGATGACCGAGACACAGTCTTTCCGATGAGGTCCCCTTAACCGATAGATAGGCCTGTACACCTACAATCCCCTACATCAGCTAGCCCATCATGTAAAGGTTTACCACAACTTACTCAACTATGCTAGAGCCCATAATGGCATGTGGCTGCACACAGAAGTTTCTAGCATGAATGATCTTATGATCCCTTTGAGCCTGGGTGGCAGTCCATAGGAGAATCACACGGTACCCCAGGATTTCCAAAAATACAGGCAACGCTGGGTTCCCCAGGTGCCTCAATCCACCCAGATGTGTATTAAAGTTACCACCTTAAGTTAACCATTAATTAACAATACTCACATCTGTAATGAATACACTCAAACCCAAACCACGTCTACGAGCATAGCATAGCAATATAAGCAACGTAGAAGTAACTCCCAAAGGTTTGGTAATAAACAGGACAATAGGTACTACCTCATCTACTTCCCATAACCCACATATTAATCAGATCCTAATCATGCAATTGTTTGAGGATTGATCTAATACAATAAAACTGGGTAGTAAAGAGGTATGATCAAAGTGTTACTTGCCTTGCTCATGATCCGTGAAACCTAGAGACTCGTAGCAGCACGCTTCGCATTCTGGGTACTCTATCGCAAACAAACAAGCATACAATAAGCAATCAAACAAAGATGCACGGGTAAAACTCAAATAAGAAGATCTAGCCAGAAAGTTCAACTTAAGAACTCCGGTTTGCAAAAAGAATCAAATCAAACGAAGCAACAAAACTCAAACTACGAAAGAAACAAGCTTCGATTACTAATCTGGACTAAAGTCAAATTTTTAGAATAGCAAAAACTTGTTTAAGTTGATTAAACAGAAAGAGGGCTTCGAGACGAAACTCTAGGCACTTGAATCGCCTAATTCTGATAAACGGGCAAAAAGATAAACTAAAACAAAAATCGGATCAGAAATCGCGATAGAAAATAATCGCGAAAAAATCCGAGAAAAGAAAAAACTGATGAACAGGCTAATGAACGAACGTTCGCTGTCTGCGGCTAAACGGTGAAAATCGTTCGTTAAAACAAACGAACGAACGGGCGTTCGCTAAATAAATAAACCGACGGAAAACCGATCTAAAAAAATAATCCGAAACATTAAGGAAACAGATCTAGATCTAGGATTTACCGGAATAAACCAAAAAAAACGGCGGCGGCGGTCAACTCCAGCGGCGGCGGCGTCCGGTGGCGGCGCGGGGCGCGGCAACGGCGGTGGCGCGGGGCTCGAGGCGCGGCTAGGGTTCGGCGGCGGCTGGGGTGGGCTGGGGCTGGCGGGGTTGCGGGCTTATAAAGCCTGGGGCGAGGCGGAGTCTGGGTCGCCCACGGCGGCCCAAGTCAGTTCGACCTCTTTTTTTTAAATAAATCCGCACAGAAAAACGAAGAAAAGAAATACTAAACGGACTCCAAAAATCCTAAAATAAATTTTCGACGTCCTCTAAAAATCTACCGGACAAGGTGAACATTTATTTGGGACTCTAATGCAATTTTGAAAAACGCATATTTTTCCTAATTCAAATAAAATAGCGGTAAAACTCCGAATAGAAAATCATATTTGATTTTAATATTAAATCTCCAATATTTCTTTATTTTGAGGAAGTCATTTTATCCTCTCTCTTTTGTTTTTATAAAATAAATATTCGAAGAGAAAATACTTAAAATCAAACGATCCTCTTTTTCAAAATTCAAGTAAACTCAAATATGAAAATAACAAAATTCCCAACTCTCTCCGTGGGTCCTTGAGTTGCGTAGAATTTCTAGGATCAAGCCAAAATGCAATAAAATATGATATGCAAAGATGATCTAATGCATAACATTCCAAATTGAAAAATTTGGGATGTTACACAACTCTTCCCCCCTCTATGCAGCGGTGCAACCCCTCTTTTACCCGCTGTAATCTCTACTTAAACATGGTGCTCAACACTATATATTATTTCCCAATGATGTATGTGTCAGGACCCCGATTCTAAGTCACACCGATCTAGCCTGTGACACCTCATATCACTTTGCGTCCTCACGCACGGTATCCCCACGGGTGTTGCCTTACCATGGCCCGGGACCGTTTGCGCCTTTTGGCTCACGTATATGATAGTGTCGCTAGCATCCATATGACAGAGAACCCGGGCCGACATGACTAGTCGTGAACCCAAGGTGGCACTAACATACGGGGACAGGCATACATGAATCAACATCGAGCATGTCGGTCAGCAGCGTGCGAATCCGGGCTGTAGCACTGGGCTAACAGGACTCCGGGAACCCGGGCTGTAACAGGCTAGGCAGGACTCCGGATGTCACCGCATGACATTTCCCCGAAGGGACAGACACAAGAACGAAGTGAATCACATGCCGGCCAGTCAAGTGTTCCGGAGCAGTAGTGCTGGGCTAGCAAGACTCCGGTGAACCGGGCTGTAGCGGACTACTATGGCTCATGGAAGCACTAGACTACATTTCCCCATAAGAGAGGCTGCCAAGGATAAACAACTAGATTGTTGGATCCCACACATACCAAGCATTTCAATAATACACACAATATGCTCGATATGTGTAAATACAACATGGCATCACAACATAACTCTACAACTCAAGTATTTATTCCTTAGGCTCCGAGGAGTGAGATATTACAAACATGGGTCTCATGACCCAACAATCAGAGCATACAAGTCAAAACACATACAGAAGCTTAACATGTCTGAGTACAGACATCTACAAATGAAAAAGGCTGAGAAGCCTGACTATCTACCAGATCCTGTCGAGGGCACAAGATCGTAGCCGAGGTATCAAGCTAAACGTCGAAGTCCACACGGAACTACTAGCGAGACTGACGTCTCTCTGCAAAACATAAGATAGGCAAACGTGAGTACAAATGTACCCAGCAAGACTTACATCAGAACTAGCTACATATGCATCAGTATCAACAAAGGGGCGGTGGAGTTTGACTGCAGCAAGCCATCTTTGACTCAGTGGCTAACCTGAACTACGACTGCAAGTAACTCTTTTGAGGTGGCGCACACGAGTCCACAAATTCACCATACCAATACACCACTATGGATCCGCTCCCGTCTCCCTACGAGAACGCCATCCATAGCACTCACGCATATCTTGCGCATTCTAGAGTATCCACTTTCACTTGTCTATGAACTATGCAAGGGGTCCAAGTTTCCATATCCGAGGAATCCGGCTATTCGAATAGATAATGATAACCCTGCAGGGGTGTACTTCTTCACACATGCTCTCGCCACTTACCACCATGTACACGTCGTGTATCTCGGCAACCTTCAAGTGGAAGCCTGGTGAGGGAGTCGGCCACGACCTGACTAACCAACAAGTCTCTAGTCCAGGTTTATCGCCTATTCGAGTTCCATCCGCAAGGAGATCCGGCCGGGGTGTCGCTCACGGCCCCAAACGATGTGAGCAGGGTTCCCAAGCCCACCATCCGGGTGCCACTTGGTACACCGGGCCACTGTGCCTAGTCTGTCCCCAAGCCCACCTGTACCGGGTGCCACTTGGTAGACTACTAACACTACCTACAAACACCAGAAACTAGTTGCAACTCCTGGACAGAGATCAAGTTGATTAATAAGTCGAGAGAGCTTGGAGCGCCCGGAGCCCAATGTGTGGTAGTAATTGTTCATGGATCACAAACACAGAACTCAGTTCCTGAGGACGGTTTCAATGAGACAACCCACCATGTACTCCTACATGGCCTCTCACCGCTACCTTTACCAAATCGTGTTCACACACTTAGCTCTCAACAGTAGGGCATGTTCACCACATTCCAATTCATTCCCGATGAATCAGACCCGACTCAACTCTAAGCAGTAGCAGGCATGACAACAAGCATGAATGAGTAGGCACATCAGGGCTCAAACAACTCCTACTCATGCTAGTGGGTTTCATCTATTTACTGTGGCAATGACAGGTCATGCAGAGGAAAGGGGTTCAACTACCGCAGCATGTAACATTGAATCGTTGTTGTCCTAATGCAGTAAAAGAGAGCACCAGCGAGAGAGTGGGATTGTATCAGAATGAACAAGGGGGTTTTGCTTGCCTGGCACTTCTGAAGATAGAATAGCTCTTCATCGGTGTCATCGATCACGTCGTCGGAAACAACGTCTACTGAGAGGGGGCAATTACCAGCAAACAAGGAAGAATACAATCAATGCAATGCAACAATATGATGCATGATCATGACATGTCAATATGTTGTGATTTGGGCTAATGCAACAGAAAGTCATTTTAATTTAAGTGGAATTCAAAACTATATCAAATTCCAACTCCAAACCTATTATGAAATTTGCCCTAATCATGTTTCATCCTAAACAGTGAGGTTAACTTGCTCAAACATGCATGAAAATGGTACAGATGGATTCCTTGAATTTTTCTGATAATTTTTCATATATAAATTATTTCATTTGGAGTTACGGTTGAATTTCTATGATTTTTAGAAGTTTTGGGTATTTTCTGAAATTTATAAATCATTTCTGATTTAATTTAATTCCAGAAAACAATTACTACGTAAGCATGACGTCGGTGTGACATCAGCAAGTCAACAGAGGTGGTCCAGGTCAAACATGACAAGTGGGACCCGCACATCAGTGTAATAGGGTAGGGTTAGAGGCTGACCAGTGGGTCCGGGTCAACGTACACGTCAGCATAGTCAAAGCTGACGTGTGGGCCCGCTGCAATTAGATTAACCTTAATCTATTATTGTTAGTCGATTAGTTAGGCAGTGGGGCCCGGCTGTCAATGTAACTAGGGGGTTGGTTAGTACGTCATTAGCCACTAATGACGGTGCCACGTCGGCACGGCCGGAGTTAAACCGCCGGCGACGTCCAGAGACGGCGGCGATGCTCGGGTTTTGTTTTCCGGCGACCATATGGGCGGTGAAGTGCATCTACGCGACGAGGAGGCTCGTCCGCGTCGGGTGGTGCACGCAGCAGCAGCTCCGGTGGCCTAGGTCGACGGCGGCAGCAACTTGCACGGCGGCCGGAGCTCGGGTTGATGCGGGCGCGGGGCTGCAGGGTACGGCGAGGCCAGCTGAGGGGATCTACAGCCTCCTGGTACATCTAGGAGCTCGCTAGGCTCGTCGGCTTGAGTGGAGCGGCACGGCAGTGCCATGCCCGCCGTCCATGGCGGACGGCGGTGCTCGATACGGTGGCTAGCACGGCTACGGCAAGCGACAAGCCACGGGGACAGGGGGAAACGGCGGAGGAGCTCACTAGGAGGTCGAAGCGCAGCTCAGTGGGCTCGGGGTCGACCTGGAAGCGGTGAATTTGTCGACGGCGTCCGGCGGCCGTGCGGAGAAGACGAGCTCGAGGACGAGGCTTCAGGGCGTCCGGGGTCCTGCGGTTCGGCGTAGAGGTGTGCAGCAGCGAGGCGAAGCTCGTGGGATAGCTAACTGGCCATGGGGAGATCGGTGGACGCGGCGAGCGGCGGCGGTGGCAACGGATCCGTTCGGGTTGCCGCGAGAGAGAGAGAGCAGAGGAGGGGAAAGAGGTCCAGGGAGAGAGGGGAGAGGACGAGGGGGTCGGGGGGTGTGCGTGGCGGCGACTAGGCAGTCAAGGGGGGCACACAGGCAGGGAGGAGCCAGCGCGGCTCGCCTGCGCATCGGGCACGCAGCTGCTACGTAGCTGCTTCTCCTCCTGGCAGGAGGAAGAAGACAGTGCTACCCCTGGTGGGCCGGGCTGGCTTTGGCCAGTAGGCCACTACAGTGGTGGGCTGCACGGTAAGGTTTCCTCTTTCTCTCTCTCTTTTCCATTTTTGTTTTCTATTTATTTGCTCTGTTTTGATTTAGTAAAAATACTAAATCATTTTATATATTCCTGAAATAAATTGTGGGCATTGTTAGAATTATTTCCAACAACTCTCAACCACTTCCAGAATTATTTAGGCATTTTAATATAGTTATAGCATTTAAATGCCCAAATTCAAATACTTTATGATTTAATTCAAAAATCCAAATTGATCTAGAAAAATGTGCACCATTTTTTTCAGAGGTGTTGGACCAATTCAAAAATGATGAACATTTCTAAAGGGCATTTTGGGATCATTGAAAAGATTTGAATTTGAACCTAGTTGAATTTCATTTGCTGCTAGGGTTTATCATCCCCCCATTTCAAAGTTTCATAAAAATTTAGACATGATGCATGGAGGCTAAAGCAAGACAGGCAAGGCCAGAACTGGGGCTGTGACAGTATGGCTATCCTATGATGTTTGAGTAGATCTGTTTTGTCCTATGGGTTAACTGAAGATCGTGATTGGTTTGAGTTGCATGTTTTATTATTGGTGTTGTCCTATGGTGCTCTCTGTGTCCTACAAGCATGAGGGATCCCCGCTGTAGGGTTTGCAATATGTTCATGATTTGCTTATGGTGGGTGGCGTGAGTGATAGAAACACAGACCCGAGTAAGTAGGTTGTTTGCGTATGGAAAAAAAAAGGACTTGATGCCTTATAATGCTATGGTTTGGTTTTACCTTAATGATCTTTAGTAGTTGCGGATGCTTGCTAGAGTTCCAATCATAAGTGCATATGATCCAAGAAGAGAAAGTATGTTATCTTATGCCTCTCCTTCAAATAAAATTGCAATAATGATTACCGGTCTAGTTATCGATTGCCTAGGGACAAATAACTTTCTTGTGTGACAACAAGCTCTCTACTAAAACTAACTTAGTTGTGTCTTCATCTAAACAGCCCCTACTTTTTATTTACGCGTTCTTTATTATCTTGCAAACCTATCCAACAACACCTACAAAGTACTTCTAGTTTCATACTTGTTCAAGGTAAAGCGAACGTTAATCGTGCGTAGAGTTGTATCGATGGTCGATAGAACTTGAGGGAATATTTGTTCTACCTTTAGCTCCTCGTCGGGTTCGACACTCTTACTTATCGAAAGAGGCTACAATTGATCCCCTATACTTGTGGGTTATCAATATCCTATATCTTGCAACAAGCAATCTGCAAGTGCGTCCTGGAAAGCTTGAAGCTGAGACTGATGTCGTGGAGCTCCACCTTCCTTCTCTGACAAGAAAAGGATCTCGTTGAAATCACCAATCGGCATCCATGGAAGGCTTGATTGTGCATGAATATCACGTAAGAGCTGATAAGTTCGCTCTTTATTGTCCCCACTCGGCTCACCATACACTCCCTACAATCTCCAAACTTTCCCATCTGGTTCCTCTATCGACACATCAATGCAGCTAAAGGTAGTAGTCCGGGAGTACAACCTAACCTCTTTCTTCCACACAAGTAGCAATCCGCCTTTTCTGCCATCAAGACTTGGTGCAACAATCTTGTGGTCCATCCCCAATTTCCTCATTAGAACCTCTGCCTTATCTTCGTCTAGGTGTGTCTCGGACAGAAAAACACACATCCACGTTATGCCGCCTCTGGATGTCCAAAAGTGAGCGAACCGTTCGGGCACCCAGGAGGCCCCAACAATTCCAACTTATAAGCTTCATTGCTCCCGGTGACCCTTCACGGAGGAGGACAACGGTGGATCAGTTGCTGCCTCGAAAGAGCCCAATTTCAACCTTCAGTTATCTTAAATCTTTTCCTTCCTCAATGAAACCAAACTCAACATGAGAAAGTACCAGCTCCACCAAATCAAATTGTATCAGCACATAAAGAGATCAACGCATCCAAGCTATGAAATGCTAGAGCACCACTTCCCCACGCGAATCTTACAAATCCATGCACGGCATGCTCCTTGGATTAAACCCAGCTGAGCAGAAAACTAATCTACTATGATGACCTGGACGGCCATAACCTCGTAGTGGAGAGAGAGACCAGCGACGACACCTCACAACGTCAACCTGGGACAGAAAGCACCGGCCCTCGCGCCACCGCCAAGGAGGCAACCGGCGGCGGACCAGCCAAACCCTAGCCGCGTGGAAGATCGCCTCTAACCTCTACGTACCGGTTGATCTACCTCGAGATCGTATGTTGTGTTCTAAACCCTAAGGCTAGCAATTGTGATTGTGTCCCTATGGACTAAATTCCCTGGCTTATATTGGCACCAGGGGTATCTAGAGTTACACATGATCAGTTGTCAACTAGGGATAATCATGTCGATAGATGAAGTGGTCCTTGAAGTACACACCAAGTTTTCAGCTGAGACCGTTTTGATCACATATGAGTTTGTGGCTTCTGGAGTCCTTCCTTGTGAGATTAGTGCGCCATAAGCTTGGCCCATGGATTGTGGGCCAACTAGGTTGGTACCCCTTAGTACAGGACACCGTCACACGGACTCCTTTCAATTTTTACATTTTTTTTCGAAATCCTTGAACTTTTTCCTGATTGATGAACCTTAAATTGATGAACTTTTTCACTTTCATGAAATATTTTTAAAAAAATTGCTGAACTTTTTTATATCCGTGCACTTTTTCAAAATTGTTGAACTTTTTTGAAATCCATGCACTTTTTTCAAGATCGATGAACTTTGTTTTGGAAATCAGTGAACTTTTTTCAAAATTGCGAACTTTTTTTTCAAAATTGATGAACTTTTTTTCAAAATCGATGAAATTTTTTCAATTTGTGATTTTTTTCAAAATTTGATGAACTTTGTTTTTCAAAGTCGATGAACTTTGTTCAGAAACCCTATGAAGTTTTTTGAATTTCATGAACTTTTTAAAATTTTGAATTTTCCCCCATATTTGCGAACTTTTTATTGCAAATGAATGAACTTTCTTTTCAAATGAATTTGTTTTCATTTTTTCAATTTTTTCCGTTTGTCTACAGTAGTAAAAGCGGTTGACTTTGGGCCCAGCTGACCGGTCAACCATCCTCCCGTTCGAAGAGATTATTATTATTATTATTATTGATGAAAAAACGATCGCAGAGAAGAGCGATCGAAGAAACAGCGAGCGACACGAGGGAGCATAGGCCCTTGTTGGGCCAGGCCCATGGCGAGCAGCGCTGCAGAACAGGACCGCCCCGCAGAGAAGAACAGGACCGCCCCGCTGGGAAGCCCCTAGTCAGCGCTGCAGGCGCCCGTTAACGAGTTGGCGCCTGCAGCGTCGCTGGCAAGGGCCGGCCCAACGCGCGCTTGCACTCAATCGCTTTTGAAGTAAAAAAAAGCAATAAAACCTGAGGATAGCTGGGGATTTGAAATCTAGATTGCTTCGTTGCAAGTGCACCACACTAACTACCAGAACAAACTAACTTTGTTGTCTTCTACAAGAAAACAGTTCTACCTAACCTTTTCGTGCAGTAAAACATTAATATATACTCAATATAAATTATCTCAAAAGAGAAAACATAAATTCGAAAAAAAGTTCATCAAATTTTAAGCAAAGTTCAAAAAAATGAAAAAGGTTCATCGATTTTCAAAAAAAAGTTCATTGAATTCGAAAAAAGTTCACCAAATTCGAAGAAAAGTTCACCGGATTCAAAAAAAGTTCATCAAATTCAGAAAAAGTTCATTAGATTCGAAAAAAGTTCATCGGTTTCGAAAAAAGTTCATCGAATTTGAAAAAAATTCATCGCATTTAAAAAAAGTTCATCAAATTTAAAAAAGTTCATGTAATCTGGAAAAAGTTCATTGAATTTGAAAAAAGTTCATGTAATATGAAAAAAGTTCATCAATTTTTAAAAAAAGTTCATCGAATTCAGAAAAAGTTCGCCAAATTTGAAAAAAGTTCATGTAATATGGAAAAAGTTCATCGATTTTAAAAAAAATTGTTCATCAAATTTGAAAAAAGTTCATGTAATCTGAAAAAAGTTCATCGAATTCAGAAAAAGTTCTTCAAATTTGAATAAAGTTCATGTAATCTGAAAAAGTACAACAATTTAAAAACATGACATTCTTTTAAAAAATCACGCATTAAAAAAAGGAAAAATGAATAAAACCGTCAAGATTCGCGAACCAGAAGAAACAAAATAAAAAGAAAGAGCGACTTAAGGCCTGATCGAAATTCCACCAGCTCCACGAAATTCCAGGAGCTGTGGAGCCAGGAAATAGCTGCTCTGCAGTTTTCAACTGCAACTCCATCAACTCCGGGAGTGGAGTTGTAGAGTGAAGGTGCTCCGAACAGGGCCTTAGACTAGCCACAGTGAATAGTAACATACACTAGTAACATACACATATCCCTAAACTATATTACTACCTTCATAGTGGGTAGTAACTTAAAGATGGTAACATGCAAAGATTCATTTATTAGGTTATAGACTCATATTGCATTGGGACATGTGATGTTACAGTAACTAGCTAAGTTACTACTACTACCTTTCTCCTCATTAACTCATTGCCACATAAGCAAATTTGTTGAGTTGGACTCGATGTTACTGTTGAAGTTACTCCCACTGTGGCTAGTCTTAGCTTAGCTCACAACAAGCTCGATGTCATAGAGGTTGGAGCGCAGCAATCATAACGAGTCCGGCGTGGGTTCGATTCCCAGTTCTCTCACTTTTTAACGTTTCTGCAAAACTAGATTGGGCCGGCCCAGCTTGGACTGCTGCAGGCGCCCGTTTGTAAATTGCATTGTAACGGGGGCCTGCAGCACTAAATAGGAAATGCCCCTCAAGGGGTACCTTGGACTAGTCGCTCGCATCAATTGCTGTGCAACCAAAAGTCTAAAACATGGTTTTAACCAAAACACGGTCTAATCATATCATTTTTTTTTGAGGAGCGTCCAATCTTATCATTTTCGCTCACCTTGGGAACATAAGACTATGGAAACCAACAGACGCCATTTAAATCTCACCGTTCCTTTAAATCCCAAGTAAACCAACAGATATGGTGCCACTCTCTCTCCGAAACAAGAAGATCGTATACCATCGGAAGAAGAGAGAGATCCACAACGATCCGTATTCATCGTAACCGTAGCAACACTGGCCGTAAAATACGCCAAACTCAGTAACTTCCCACCTTCCCAACCAAAAAGCTCGCGCCACAGCAATGGAGGAGCCCGTGGGGAAGGCGCAGCAGCCCTGCAGCATCTGCATGGAGCCCATGGCGCCTTCTGACGCCCACCGCGGCGGCAGCGGGTGCGCGCACGCCTTCTGCCGGGCGTGCCTGGTGGGCCATGTCCGCGCCAAGGTCGAGGCCGGCGCGGCCGTCGTGCGGTGCCCCGGTGTGTCCTGCGCCGGCGCTCTCGACCCGGAGCTGTGCCGCGCCGCCCTCCCGGCCGACCTGTTCGTGCGGTGGTGCGGGGTGCTATGCGAGTCCATGTTCCTCGGGGCGCGGCGGACCTACTGCCCTTTCCCTGACTGCTCCAAGATGATGGTGGCCGACGACGACGGTGGCGGCGCGTCCGAGGGGTGCGTCACGCAGTCGGAGTGCCAGGTGTGCAGGCGGCTGTTCTGCGCGCATTGCGCGGTGCCGTGGCACGCCGGCGTGAGCTGCGCCGAGTTCGCGCAGCTCGGCGCCGGGGAGCGCGGCCGTGAGGATCTGCTGCTCGTTGAGGCCGCCAGGGAGTGCAAATGGAAGCGCTGCCCGCGGTGCCGGTTCTACGTCGAGAAGTCCCATGGCTGCCTGCACATCACATGCAGGTACGTACTAACACCTACTGTAGATGAATTTGCGACACGCCCATATGCATGCTTCTCTAATTTAGGAGCTATAGGCTGACCTCTAACTTCTGACGTGTAATGTCGTAGCAGTAATTTTCTGGTGCAGAACAACACTTGGTTTCTGTGGAGTATTTGTTTGTGACTTTTATCTGAAGTTTTAATAGTGAGGAGCATGGGCGGAGCTACGTGAGGGCCAAACTGGGCCTTGGCCCGCCCAGCCCAGGAGAAAATAGGGAAGGAAGACAGAAAAACTGGGCCTAAAAATCAAGTGTTCAGTGTAGGTTTTGTGTCTGGCGCCCAACAATCGGCCCATACCTCCGCCACTGGTGAGGAGTAACCCTTTCGTAGTAGTGGGGGCATAACGAGCAGCGCATTTTGGAGATTGAGCTTCATGAAGGCCTTGGACCAACTCTAGCAAATGCCATATAATCTCAACCCGTAAAAACCGTTTGTGGCTCCATGTAAACTGACTTTGTTGTACCGCACAGTGTCGGGCAAAACAGATGTCGCAAACCCATACTGTAAGGGTTTGTAGCATCTATTCCGCCCTGACGCCACGCCGTACTGTAAATCCGTGCCGCAAATCATGGTTTTAGGCAATATAACTTAAATAAAAACAAATGTTCAAAGTTAAATGTTTTAACATCATACAATACATTAATTTTCTCAAATAGAACAAATGTTCAAATCTGAATAATAAATGGTCCGGAATTATTACAATAACGAATGTTCCAGAATTAAAACAATTGTTCAAATCACACATGAAAACAAATATATCGAATTAATAAAATGGGAGTCTATTTCCCATAGAATTGCCACTGATACTCAATGAGATCATTGCAGAGCTGCTGGTGTGTGTCATGGTCTTAAATCTGTCGGTAGGTTTCATGAAATGCAGTTATCTCATCTGGGTTTCTGGTAGGCTTGACACAACTGCCAATATTATCACAGAAAAAACGTTTAAATCCCTCTCATCCTCGTTGATCATGTTGTGTAGAATTACACATGTAGTCATGATATTTGAGTATCCCTGAAGCGAGCAGGACCTCGATCGATGGCAAGCTGAGGTTCCAACACACCAAATGCCCTCTCAATATCTTTTTCGGCATGCTTTCTTGTGCTCGGGCGGAAATAATTTGTATTTTGCTTGCACTAAATCCTACCAATCTGGCGGCATTTCTCAACGAGTGAAGAAACGACAATTTTGCTTGCAAGCTTCCACAATGCGAACAAAAAGAGACCTATGCATTCGATAACGCCTACGTGTAAGAGATGACCCAGATAGGTTGGTACCTCGGCAAAATAGTCTTTTATGAGCAATTTGTGGCCGCAAGCTCGGTTGCGCGGAATTGCAAAGGAGGTCAACCATCGATCTGTGGCACTTCTTCTTCTTCTTGCGGGCTTCAGATTTGTCGACGAGATGCAACAAGAGGACGTGCTTGGCATATCGTCAAAAAACATCTCATCTATGTCCAATCATCCGACTCTGACGACGAGGACCAACTCCAAATATCATCCATCTATGAAAATAAATTCACGAGTTCATCAAAAATCGCCCGTTGGCCGAATTGAAAATCTGTAGAAAAGCTACAAATCTTACCTTTCACTGGAATCAAATCCTGCCCAAGCAAAGACGAAGCAGCCGCAACCCCCTTCCCCCCCATCGCCGACCGAAATTCGCGACCCTGCAACTCCCTTCTTCTCCACTGCAGCCGCCGCTTCCCCTACTTCCTCTCGCCTCCCTGCAGCTCGTGCGGACGGCGGCCGCTCAATCGTGGCCAGAGTAACTGGATCTGCCCGCAACGTGGTAGCACTTGAAGCTACCGGACGGATCCATGGCGATGGCAGTTACAGCCCGCCCGTGGCAAGAAATGCCCCCAGCTTTAATCTTGGTGGAGAAGATGCAGGTGGGGAAGGCCAAAGCTCTCCACGGAGCAAGGTGGTCGGAGGAAGAAAAAGTCATCGAAGACTTGGGGAGGGTGCGGCGGCCGAATGGCGGGTGTGCGCGGAAATTTCCCTCCGCCAAGTCGCACGTGGGATAGAAGAAACCGCAAAGGAGGAGGTGAAAACAGGAGATTTGAGGGTTGCAGGGCAATTTTTAGAGCTCTCCGCAAAAAACAATTGCAGGACGACTAGACATACGGTACCTGTCTGGGACTTTTTTTTTTCCTGGTACCATATATCGGCGGTTATTTGCGGGCCGAGCGGATATAGCAGATCTGCTAGAGTTGCTCTTAATTTTGAAATTATCAAAATTCAAACTCTTTCACTTTTTAAAAATTCTGAAAAAATTACACATATATACAAGGATGTAATGTGAATTTTTAGGATGAAATACCTTGAATTGCAAGCAGAAAAAAAAGCATGTTCTTTGAGAATGAATAGTACATGTGCTAAAAAGGCCCAGATTTTTTTTGTGTAGTACTCATTTTAAGGTATTTCGACCTGAAAATTTACACATGTGAATTATGTCTTTAGGTATATGTGTATTTTTTTTTTAACTAGAAAGTTTGAATTTTGAAGTTTTCAAATTAAGGCTTCAATAGAGTTCGGTCTCTAGTTGCCATTTTTGGGGCTATAACTCCGCTATACAACTACCATAGCTTTTGAAGAGTCCTGTCACAATAGCTATGTATATAGAGCAATTTTAACATGGTCTCTCTTGTGCATGGAATATCTTAACCGTTGATTTTATGAAGTAGGAGGCCCAATTAATTAACATGTGTATGTCATGTACTCTTTCCGTTCTTAAATATACCCCTTTTAAAGATTTCAATATAAACTAGATGTATATAGACGTATTTTAAAGTGTATATTCACTCATTTTACTCCTTATGTAGTCCATATTGAAGGGAGTATATGATGCTTGATCGGTCGGGATGTAGGCGGACGTGTCCGCATCCGTCCGTGAAGCCAAAAGTATATGAATCCTTGTTATTTTAATTATCATGCTAGCTCTAATTATGTTTATGCGGATTTTGTCGGGATGCATCCCCATTTGATCGTTGCTTGATTTTTGAATATATAGAAGTGCATTTAGATGTGCTCTAAGTATCATATATCTAAGTCATATGTCATCACTAAGATTCGTACAAGCAGTTTCTTTTTCTTTATGATGCCTGATCAGTGTTTGACTTTTTTATGGCTGAACATGTATATGTGATATATCATACTTCCTTCGTCCGAAAATACTTATCATCAAAATGAATAAAGGGAGATGTATCTCAAACTAAAAAACGTCTAGATACATCCCCTTTTATCCGTTTTGATGACAAGTATTTCTGAACGGAGGGAGTATGTGCCTGATTGTATGTTTTTTTTTTCATGTTTTCATGATTTATGAAAAAATACTAAAACAAACTGCTACATGGTCTGCTATTTAGAACTTTGCTTGATCCCATGACAGGTGCGGCTTTGAGTTCTGCTATGGATGTCAAAAGCCGTGGAAACTCGAACACGACGGCTGCCCTGGAGAATGAAGTGTGTGCCCGTATTGAGTGTTCAATGTGAGCAATGACAATTTGACAACCCACTGTATGCCCGTTGAAACTGAAGCGGGCAACGCGAGGAGATTTCATGGACATGATATATCATTCATCCATCAATGTCTTATGGAACATGATCAAGTTTACTTTTTATTTTGAGCGTGCCGAATCCATTTTAGAGGCTTAATTATTGGCTAACATTGTCATTCTCAGACTTCGAGCATATGTTAGTTCCCTGAGTTGATTCTTCAGACCTTCAAGCATTGTTTTTGTTCCCACCATGTCCGGTGCTTAGGCGTCGTTCGGTTTGAAGAATTTTTTTAGAAAAAACATAGAAACAAAGATTCCGGAGAAAAAATTTCTATATATGCATTCGGTTTGTACGAAATGCGTACAGGAATTTCATAAGAATACTACTCATTTCCTGTGTTTTTGAAGGAAACTACACATTCACTCAAAGCTCATTTTGCACGTAGGAATGAGGCAAGTCAAATTCTTAGGATGGCAAGTGCCATCCTATCAAATTTCTATACTACTCCTAATTCCTACGTTTTGATTTCCTCCAAACCCAATGAGCCCTTAACACAAAATCTTTCCAGCTATACATATGCAATGTCTTTCACTTATCAGGAAAAGCACGAAGATGAATGCAGACCAAATATGACATTCGGATATAATTCATCTCTGAAGAATTGCGCATATCCAAACAGACTACTTTGCTCATTATTATAGTACACCAACTGAACCAAATATGGCATTCATTCATGAATAAGAAAACTGAATCCGTTCTATATCTGCAGATATAATTCATCTCTGAAGAATTGCGCATATCCAAACAGACTTACTTTGCTCATTATTATAGTACATCAACTGAACCGAATATGACATTCATCCAAGAATAAGAAAAACTGAGTACGTTTTATATCTGCAGAGCTTTACAAATAATCCAACGAAAAGAACTTTCAACTGGTTACAGGGATTGTCGCTACTACATGGAATTTGCACCCAAGATGGAAATGCTTTGCTCATCACATTATGCAGCAATTTTCTGTTGATTCAAGCATCTCAGGAGATCTGCAAAACAGTAAAAATCCCTAGTTAATCAGTACTTCAGTGTAAATAAGGGTGTGCATCAAAAAGTAAAGTACTACTAGCATCCTTTGGTTTGCCAACAACAATACGATGTGCATCAAAAAGTAAAGTACTACTAGCATACTCTATAATTAAACAGACAGGCTAATTAAATCACAAGACAACTTCTTTAACACTGATTTACTAATTTCATTCCATAATCAGTTGATCACCAATTTACCATGTGCACATGTGTTCTGCCTACAGTATGCTCATACGAACGACTATCATTATGGAAAGGCCTAATAGCATGTTAGCACAATTGAAATTGAGCTAAAAGATTAAGGAAATTGGCAAATAATAACCTCCATTTTTGAGTAAACACAATAAGAAGTGGTATTTACAATCACAGATGTGCACTCAGTAGTATTAAGTTTTTTATTAGAAAATTCTCTACTTAACACTGTCACAAAATTAATGCTAATTCAGGCAGCCTATTGTCTTGCAGTTCGAATCCAGAAGCAAAGACGTTCTGTTTCCCAACAAATAGAAGATAAATGACCATTACAAAAGAACAAGATCAACAATACATCATTCCGCCTGTCAGTGTTCAATAAGACTTTTTACAACTCACACCATTAAAAGAAGATTACATGATCTTCAGTAATAAAGTTTACCATTGTTCATCACAAGATACAAGTAATAAATAAATTATTATCTAGAGATACTATATCACATAAAACAAAATAAAGATACGAGTAGCCCACAAGCATATAAACTTCAGTTCAGAGGACGTGCAAATAAAAGCAGTAATGACAGCGTTCTGGTTTAAAATGGAAATGACTGCAAGACTTACAGTTGTCCCAACTTGCTCAGATCCAGATCCGGAACAATATCTTGAACAAGATCACTGGGGGGCTGACCACATTCTTGCATGTTTTGCATGATCTCAAAAACCTTAGACATATTCTCAGGCTCATGTTCATAGACCTCATTAAGTTTCAGCATGAGTTCAAGCTGATTGCTGTAACGCTCATATTCTTCTTTGCTTATCTTGCTTTTGTTATCCTCCAGCCATTTTGGGTACTTCTCTACAATGTCCTTCATGGGTTCGTAAAGAATCTCCTTGGAAAGAAGTTGTTTCATCATTGTTTCAACAATAGAGTCCATATCCTGCAGAAGATGAGCAAAGTAAAGCAATTGATTCACAGTTGTATGAATACAACATAAGTTAACCGCACTTTATCATCAAACATTCTGTTTTGTAACTTTCTAACGACAAACACTAAATTAACAGCTTCTTTGCATGAAATTCTCAAATTCCCATGGTTGAGCCATACAACTAGTAAATAACCAATAATATATACGACTTCTTCCCAAATAAACCAACAATATGCCAATGATGGTGCCGTAGTTTACTAGGGAGTCTGATATTTTCAAATCCCATGCCTAGAAAAGAAATATTGGTAAGATACATACTCCTGTAATATGTGTTGTCTTAAAAACTTCTTAGCAGTATCCATGCATGCCCAAAATTTGCGATTCCATTACAACTGAAGACATCACATTCACATGTTCTAGGATTGGAGCGAACTTATTACACCATCCAAACTGCTATTCAATTTAAGGAGTATGCCTTCCAAAACCAGATTTACATCAATGGATTCCTTCACCCCTATGCCAATGAGTTCATTTAGCTTTCTCAGGCAAAGACTCTCAAATAAACTAACAAAAATCCGTATGCCAGTACACCATTACATCCTAATTCTGTATCCCCACGAAGTGCTGGTTCACCCAATGGTTTTAAGCATGTCACATCTTTGACCAACATATATTAAGCAGCCTATTCTGTAAAACCCTCTGATATCTCCGTATTCTAAGGCTCAGTTTGCGGGGTAAAACAAACACTAAAATAGGGAAAAGTAGAACCTAAATTGCATGAACATGCATTGTAAATGAAGCATACCTGCACTCAACATGTTTTCTCTTTAAAACATTTTAGTAATAGCCAGGCATATCCAAAATTGACAATATAGGAATTGGAGCTAACATACGACATCACCTGAGTAGCTATAAATTAAGGGAGTATGCAGAGTAAAAATCAAATTACATCAATGGCTTCCTCATTGCAGGCAACTAAATTAGCTTTCTAGTCGCAAAAAAGGAAAAAGTACATTAGCTTTCTCGAGCAAAGATTCTTAAGCTAATGAATATCCCTAATAAAATGCCAATACACCGTTGCATCCATCCCAGCAATTTCGACCGTTTTTAGCATATCACATCTTTTAACAGCGTTGATTGAGCAGTCCCCGAAGTCATCCGGACTCTTTTCTAAGTTCAAATGAACATGCATCGTACACCAATCATACCTGCCCGCCAGCGAACTCCTCGAACTGCTTCACAAAGTCCTCCATCATCGCCTCGTCATCCAGGCCTGCGATCCCCCCGGTGGCCGTCTCGAGCCCCCGGACCGCCTCCCGCGTCTCGCGCGTCAGCTTCTCGAGCGCCTCCGACGCGTGCGCGCCCCTCGGCGGCGGCTGGGGTTGCCTCGCCGCGCGCCTCCTTGGCGCCCTGGGGTCAGGCAGCGACATCCCCAGGCCCCTCACCGGCCTCGCGCTCCCGGACGACGACGATGCCGATGCCTCGCCGCTGCTGCAGAGAAGGGACATCGTCACAGATTCAGTCAAAATCCTCGCGAAATAGTTTTGACTCGGCGGGTACTAGAGGTGGACCTTTTGGGGGCGGCGGCGAGATCGAGGCTGGTGAAGTCATCGAGGGCGCTGTCGAGGAGCTGGTCGAGGTCGTCCGCGGCGGCGGCGCCGGCGCTGGAGCTGGGGTTGGAGGAGGCCATGGAGGGTCGGGCCTCAGAGTCGGAGAGACGCCGCGGCGTGGATGGGGCTCCTGATTCGGGGGTTTCGGCGGAAGGGGTGTGGGAATTGGGCTTGGGATTCAGGGGTGGGAAATAAAGAGGAACGCGAGGAGGAGGAGGAGGAGGCGGGCGAGCAGAGGCAAGGTAGTCCTAACGAGCACGGCCGGCAGTGGATCCCTTCTCCGACTAGCAAGGATAGCCTTCGCTATCTCAGCCGTCGGATCGTCATCCTGGGACGCAGGAACCGTACAAATTTAGGCTGTATTTGGATGCAAAGTTCTTTTATAAAACCACTAAATTAGAGCTCGTGGGCACAAAATATCGCCTTAGATTACCAGGTGAATGCAAGTGCGTACATAATAAACATGTGACCCCTTTGTGTGATTTCACATCACCATGCACCCATCACTCACTCATCATCACAACACAACCAACAAAAAAATCGGTTGTTCGTACTATGTCGCGCCAGAGTTTACTGACAGGACATTCATTCTGTATAGTTCCCTATATAAAATACGTGATTACACAATTCTTCTAAGGGTTGTGTTAGGCATCAACCGGCTGATCCGCTCGTGGATCGGCCGGCTTGATAGCCGTTTGATCCGCCCCTGATGCGTGATGGCTCGAGATTTTACCAGTTTTAGTACAGAGATTTGATACGACCTTTATCGGAGTTTTGTTATTTCTCGCATCTTTTTAACGTTAACCCTTCAACAAAGAAGGAAACTTTTTTTTGTTATGCAGAAAATATACTTTTGAAAGAAAACCAATTAAAATCTTATCAAATGAAGCCAAATGGAGCAACTTTCACATTGAGCAGATTTGCACCAGCACACCCAGAGTGCAAGACGACCCGTGGTACGCTTGTACCCAGGATCATACCAGGCGCCGTCAGCTCCCTCTCATCTACGGAAACAACTTTCGTGAAGGAGCAGATAGCATCATAGGGACACAGTCGCCGCCACACCATCCAGAACAGAGAAAGAGGAGACCCGGAGAAGAAGAAACCCACGAGATCATTTTCTTCTTGTTTCTCCATCTTTATTCCCTTTCAGCGCATCAACGCCATAGGGAGAGCAATTCCAAGTTGTAAGACTAGGGTTTATAACTTTATTTGTATTCATCTTGAGACTAAGACTTGTTTAATTGTTCATCTTATTGTGGATTTTCACGATATTGTCAATATGATTTCTCTTAAATTACTCTATGAGATGTTTGGTGATTCTTGCTTACTCTCTCGTAAGAGTGGTTGGGTAACCCCCAAGTGTACGGATGAAGTAACCTAGCAATAAGTATTTTCCTCATTTGAGAACCAAGGTTTATCAAACCACAAGGAGTTCTTTCAGCAAACAAAGTCACGGTTACTTGCACACAAAATACAACACACTCTTGCCCCTAACATTTTAAGAAGGATGTCAAGCTCCTTGTCCTACTAGTTAGAAGGGTAAATTGCACGGTGTGGTAGGAATTGGTAGGTATATAAAATAAAATAAATAATATGGCAAAGAATAATATTTTGTAGATGTTTTCAGTAATGGAAAATAGACCCCTGGGGCCATAGGTCGGCTAGTAGCATTTCTCCAAGCAGATAAGTGTGGTGGGGTGACCAAATTACAGTTGGGCGGCAACTAAATTATAATATTTCTACTTATGGATATGATCATCCATGGTATAATCTTGTACGGGCATTACGTCTGTGATATGTAAACCGTTATCCAGCTGCATCTACAACCAATACTTCACCCCAAGACCGCTATCCAACATGCATCTCGAAGTATTAAGTTCATGACCAACAGAGCATTGCAATAAGCATGATGGCATAATGTAGACAGTAAAACTATTATCTAAGTGTGATAAAGAAACCATCATTTTATCCTTAGTGGAAACAATGTAATACGTGTCCAATCCCCTAATGCCACTGGGATCAAATTCACTGTGAGATTGAATCCACTACTATGCACCACTTCCTTTCAAGAACTACCTAGCAATCTTGGCCAGAGACGACAAATAGATCGGAAAGCATACATAGCCACTTAATTATACATTAGAGAAACTTCTAAAGATATAATATAATTCAATGAACAATCTGATCATAAAGTGACAATTCATCATACCCCAACAAACATAACCACCTATTACATCATATTGATCCCAAGCATGTGAGGCAGCTCACGGGAACTTTGTATTGAATCACAAGGGAAAGACGATGCTATCTAGCTACTGATATGTCCTAAGAAAACTACTCACACATGACCATTGAGGAAGCAAGATTGATGACGATGGTTCTGATGATGGATTCCCCCTCCAGCAGGGTCCCGGAACAACCCTCTAGATTGGATATCCTCAGAACAGAAACTTCCAGAGGCGGAAAAAATCAGAGAAAAATGATACTGAGGGTTTCTCGATTAATGGGATTTATATGTGATAGAATGGGCGTAAGGTGGTGCATAAGGTTCCCATGCGGCCTAGTGCTACTTGTGAGTTGTGTTGCGATTTCTTCAAAGAGGAGAGGATGATGCGGTACAGTAGAGACAAGTATTTCCCTCAGTTATGAAACCAAGGTTATCAATCCAGTAAGAGAACCAAACAACGACTCGTTAACAGCACATGCACACAAACAACAAATATTTGCAACCCAACGCGAACAAGGGGTTGTCAATCCCTTGACGGTTACAAGCAAGATTAAACTGTATAGTTTTTGATTGATAGATCGAAAAAATGCAAAATAAAAGAAATAAAAGAAAATTTCAACAAGGTATTTTTGGTTTTAATATATGATAAAAGATAGACCCGGGGGCCATAGTTTTTACTAGAGGTCTCTCTCTTGAAAATAGCATATGATGGGTAAACAAATTACTGTTGGGCAATTGATAGAAAAGCAAATAATTATGACGATATCCAAGGCAATGATCATGTATATAAGCATCACGTCCGAGACAAGTAGACCGAAACGATTCTTCATCTACTACTGTTACTTCACACATCGACCTCTATCCAGCATGCATCCAGTGTATTAAGTTCATGGGAAAACGGAATAACGCCTTAAGCGAGATGACATGATGTCACTACTGGAATCAGACTATTTGCCGTCAGTCGTTTTTTTGCCGTCCGCTAGCTGACGGCAAAGACGTTCTTTGCCGTTAGCTGACGGCAACGAACTGGCTGACGGCCGACACTATTTGTCGTGAGCTAGTTGTTTGCCGTCAGTTAGCGGATGGCAAAGAGGTGGGGGTGGGCCGTTGCATTAAGCTGCCTCCACTTGACCTCACCCACCTCTTTGTCATCCGCTGGCTGACGACAAAGTGTCTTTGTCGTCCGCTAGCAGACGGCAAAGGTGTTCTACCTAACGGCCCACCCCTCCTCCTCTCTCACTTCTCTCTCTCTCTCTCTCTCGATCTAGGGTTTCTTCCTGTCTGCCCCCGGCCACACCCCGCCGCCACCCCGATCTAGGGTTTCTCCCCGTCTGCCGCCTCTGCCTGCGACGCCCGCAAGGCGAGCAGGTAGCCGGGGCTGTCGTCGGGGTCCCCTTCCTTGCGCAGTGCGACTAGATACGGTGGGATCTCAACGGCGGGAGGAGCGGAGGGTCCGACGATCGCGGGTGCCAGACGGCGGGCCGACGTGACGGCCGGAGGGCGACGGCGGGAGTGGCCATCGCGGAGCGGGGCAGTTCAGGAGCCGCCCGCCTCCCGCCAGAGCTCGCCGACGACCGCTCAATAATCCTTTCCATCCCAAAAGCTGTGGCAGCCGGCGATGTTCCAACGGCCGCCGCGGTGGCTACGGAGTTCGTTCGGCGTCGCACCGGGGCCCCTCGTCGGGTAGCCGTCGGCGGTGATGTGGAACTCACGCCGCAGACGGTAGCCCGGCGACACCATTAGTCCCACGTCGATGAGCTCGTCGGTCTCCGGTATCCCGACGCTCGACGGCCACGAGACACCCCTCGAAGGACCGCCGCTGCCGCCGGACGCCATGGTCGCTGCCGAGAGAGGAAAGGGCATCGGGGTGGAGGAGGGTGACAAGAGAGGGAAGGGCGCCGGGGGGTGGAGTGAAGGGCGTCGGTGTGGAGGAGGGAGGCCGACGAGGGCCTATATAGGCGGACGGGCGGCGGGGTAGGTAGGCGGCGACCCACCGTAGTAACGACGACCTTAATGGCGCGTCGGGAGACGTACGGGCGAGCCGCACGACGTGTGTGCTGACGTCCGGGAGCTGACGTATGTGCTGACGACTCAGTTCTTTGCCGCCGGTGGAAGACGGCAAAGCCTCCCGTTAGCCACCTAACGAGGCTAACGCATGGTTTTTGTCGTCCGTGTTCTTTGCCGTCCACCACCGATGGCAAAGGGCCTTTGCCGTCCGCTTTGAGGAAGCAGACGACAAAGAACATGTTTACCGTCACTCTCTTTGCCGGGCAGGTTTGTCGTCCGCTTTTGGTGCCTTTGCCGTCTGCCATGGCGGGCGACAAATAAGCTGATTCATGTAGTGTGTAGACAAGATAAACTCGCGTATGAAATAAATCCCAACTTTTAACCCTTAATAGCAATGATACAAATGTGACATGTACCTTTCTATCACTGGGATTGAGCACCGTAAGATCGAACCCATTACAAAGCACCTCTTCCCATTACAAGATAAATTAATCTAGTTGGCCAAACCAAACCAATAAATCAGAGAAGAAATACGAGGCTATAACAGTCATGCATAAAAGAGTTTAGAGAAACTCAAATAATATTCATGGATAGATCTAATCATAAACTCACAATTCATCGGATCCCAGCAAACACACCGCAAAAAGTCATTACATCGAATAGATCTCCAAGAACACTGAGAATAACATTGTGTTGAAGACCAAATAGAGAGAAGAAGCCATCTAGCTACTAACTACGGACCCATAGGTCTGTGGTAAACTACTCACACATCATCAGAGGGCAGCAAGGATGATGTAGAGCCCCATCCGTGATCGAATCCCCCTTCGACAGAGTGTCGGAAAAGGCCTCCAGATGGAATCTCGTGGTTCTAAAACTTGCGGCAACGAAAAAAGTATTTCGTGGACTTCCCTGTTGGTTTCACGATTTTAAAAAAATTATAGAGGCGGAGTTAGGTCAAACGGAGCCATGTGGGCCCCATAAGCCACCAGGCGCGCCCTGGTGCCTCGTGGGCCCATGCTTCATCATCTGATCTTCTCCCAAAGCTTCTACTGTCTCTTTTGTCCAGAAAAAATCTCCAAAAAGTTTCGTGGTATTTGGACTTTGTTTGGTACTGATATTCTGCGAACAAAAAACAAGCAAAAAAAGCAACTGGCACTGGGCACTAAGTTAATAGGTTAGTCCCCAAAAAATGATATATAATTGCTTGAAAGTGTATATAAAACATCCAAGATTGATAATATAATAGCATGAAACAATAAAAAATTATAGATACGTTGGAGACATATATCACCTAGCCACGTGGGTGCCCCCTGAGCACGTGGGGGCCCTTGGATGGCCCTCAACAACATCCGACACTTCCTGGATTCCTCATGTCTTGGAGATAAAATCATATTAAATCCCTAGAGTTTTTTTTGACCTGCGTAGATATGGATTTTTTGGAAAAGACAAAAACATGCAGAAAACAACTGGCTTTGGGCATTGAATTAATAGTTTAGTCCAAAAAATGGCTATAAAAAGTATCTAAAAGTGGTTAATAGCATGAAACAATCAAAAATTATAAATGCGTTTGAGACGTACCAGTTCTCCCGCTATGCGTGGGAGTTGTAGGTGATTGGTCATATTCATTTGAGCCGATTCTATATATCATCAATTGTGGTTATAGTTTTACAATTATTTAGTAAGATGTTTATTTGTGGTGAGCGTAATGCAAGTTTTCCAATTTAAGGGCTCGGGAAACATGACCCAAAGACCTACACAGGTATGATGACCCCACAAGTATAGGGGATTGCAATAGTCTTCGAGGGTAGTATGTATTTCACCCAAATTTATTGATTCGACACAAGGGGAGCCAAAGAATATGTGTAAGCCTTAGCAGTTGAGTTGTCAATTCAATCACACCTGAGAAGTCACTTCCTTGCAATAATTTATTAGTAGCAGAGTAATATGATAGCAGTGGAAATAGTAGTAGCACTAGTAAGTAGCAGTTTTGTGGCAACTGTAGTAGCAACAACGATAGTAACTTGAGCAAAGACAATATTATAAAAGTGTAGGCATGGATTAATGATGGATATTTGGATGATATTCATCAAGTAACTATCACAACCTAGAGCGATACACAATAGCTACAATTCATCAACCATATGTAGGCATATATTCCATATATAGTCATAAATGCTTGCGGTAAGAACTTGCATGACATCTTTTGTCCTACCCTCCCATGGCAGTGGGGTCCTAATGGAAACTATGGGTAAATAAGGTGCCCCTTTTAATAGAGAACTAAAAAAGCATTAGCAGACACTGAATACATGAACTTCTCAAACTACCATCATCCCCGTAGAGTATCCCAATTGTTGTCACCTTAGGGTCTACAGTTCATAACATTAATAGGTGCATATAACTAGCAGATAAGATCATGAACTCCGATATAATTGGAAGAAAAAAATAGGTTCAGATTTGAAATCATGGCACTCTGACCCTTGTGACAAGCATTGAGCATAGCAAAGTCATAGCAACATCAATTTCAGAACATAGTGGATTCTAGGGATCAAACCCTAACAAATTGACACAGTTACATGATGAATCTCATCCATCTCCATCTACCTCCAGTATGCCTACGATGGAATTACTCACTCCCGATGGTGAGCATCATGAGGTTGTTGATGAAGAAGTGTTGTCAATGACAACGACGGCGATTTCCCCTCTCTGGAGCCCTGAACGGACTCCAGATCAGGCCTCCCGACGAAGAACGTGAAGTGGTGACTCCTCCGTATCGTAAAACGCAATAAAACTTTCTCTCTAAATTTTTTCTTGGGGCGACGGTATATATTGGCTTGGAATTAGGTCAAGCGAAGGCTCATGGAATTCACAAGCTCACATGCCGTTCCCTGGGGGTTCGGCGCGCCCCCTGAGCTTGTGTCTCCCTGGTGACCCACTCTGGTAGTTCTTTGCGCTAGTATTTCTTATATATTCCAGAAAAAATCTCAGTAATTTTTTGTCCAATTCCAAGAACTTCTATTTCTGCACAAAAATAAAACCAAGATAGTTCTGCTGAAAACAATGTTAGTCAGGGTTAGTTTCATTCAAATCATGCAAATTAGAGTCCAAAAAAGAGCAAAAGTATTTGGAAAATTAGATACGTTAGAGACGTAGCAACTCCTCCAAGCTT